>NC_134018.1:58772959-59074584 GCF_040712315.1 Castanea sativa | reverse complement strand
TAGTACATGGGAGTCGAACCCAAGAATAGTCATTCTGAAAAAAGTGACTAAGTGTGAACAAGAATTAACATGGTGGAACAAACACAACTTTGGGCATGGAGGAGAGAATTAGAGATTAAAAAGAAACAGCTTGCTTTGGCAGAGAATGAAGCTACTGTGAGTGGGAACAATGCTTGGGTTAGAAGTTTAAGAATTGAGATTAACTTGTTGCAAGACCGTGAATCAAGGATGTGGTGTCAGAAATCAAGGGTGTTGTGGCTAAGTAAAGGTGACAATAATACAGCTTTCTTTCATAGCAAGGCTACAAAGAGATTTAGGAAGAATCTGATCAGAGGAATAAGAGATGGTGATGGACCTTGGCTGACCGAACAAGAAGAAATTGGGCATGTGATGGAGAATTATTACAAAGACCTTTTCTCCACCTCCAAGCTGAATCTGGATGTTGCTTTTCTTGAGAAAATTTCATGTATGGTGACTGATGAGATGAATGCTGATTTGGTGAGGGAATTTACAAAATTGGAAGTAAAGGAAGCCTTGAATCAGATGGCACCTCTAAAAGCGCCGGGTCCTGATGGTATGCCACCGTTGTTCTATCAACATTTTTGGTCAATAATGTAGCATGATGTTACTTCAGCCATTCTTTCATGGCTTAATTCAAGTATACTACCCGAACCCATCAACCATACACTCATTACTCTTGTTCCTAAAGTAGCTAATCCTGAACTTGTGTTTGAATTCCGCTCTATTAGTCTTTGTAATGTCCTTTATAAGATATATTCGAAGGTCTTAGCTAATAGGTTGAAGAAATTTTTACCTTCCTTAATTATAGAACATCAATCTGCTTTTGCAAAGGAAAGACTTATTTCAGACAATATTATGGTTGCTTTTGAGACCCTTCATCATATGAAACACCATAATTCAAGAAAGCATGGTTTTATGGCTACTAAATTAGACATGAGTAAAGCCTATGATCGGGTGGAATAGGGCGTATTTGGAGAGGCTTATGGAGAGAATGAGTTTTTGTTCTATATGGATTACTCTTATGATGAGTTGTGTGAGAACGGTGACGTACTCTATCATGGTGAATGGGGAGCCTATTGGAATGATCCACCCTAAAAAATGTATTAGGCAAGGAGACCTCTTATCTCCTTTCCTTTTTCTCCTATGTACGGAAGGACTTCATGCTCTCATTAAACACTCAACGAGGAATGGAGATATTAAGGGTTTTTCCTTGTGTAAATGAGGTCCAAAACTAACCCACTTGTTTTTTGCAGACGATAGCTTGCTTTTTTGCAGGTCAATCTTTGAGGATTGTAATAATGAGTTGAAGTTGTTGGCTGAATATGAGTGTTTGTCAGGGCAAAAAATCAACAAAGATAAGACCGCAATCTTCTTTAGCAAGTCTACCACAGATGAAGCAAAAATAAGTGTAAAGAATCTCTTCCAAATTCAAGAAGTGAAGTCTTATAAGAAATATTTGGGTCTTCCTTCCTTTGTTAGTAAGGGGAAAAAGGCTAGTTTCAATTATATCAAGGAAAGGGTTTAGAGAAAACTTCAAGGGTGGGAGGGTAAATTGCTATCACAAGCCGGGAAAGAGGTCCTCATCAAATCTGTGATCCAAGCTATCCATGCTTATGCTATGGGTTGCTTTAAACTACTTTTGGGGCTTTGTGATGACATTGAGGCAATGATAAAGAAGTTTTGGTGGGGGCAAATGGGAAATAGAAGGAAAATTCATTGGATCCGATGGAGTGAATTGACTAAGTCCAAAATGGTAGGTGGTATGGGCTTTCGTGACTTGGCTCACTTTAATGATGCCCTTTTGGCAAAGCAAGCATGGCGGCTTTTGCATAACAAGGAAACCCTCTTCTTTAATGCCTTCAAGGCTAAGTTCTTCCCTAATTGCTTCCTTTTTGAAGCTAAGGAATCAAGTTCAGGATCCTACGCTTGGAAGAGCATATTACAAGGTCGTGATGTTATCCTAAATGGTGCTTGTTGGAGGGTGGGGAATGGAAAATCAATAAAAAGCTGGCAACACCATTGGCTGCCTAGAAAACATCCGACTAACGAACTCTCCCCTATGGTAGAAATAATGGAAGAAGCCACTGTGGATTACTCGATTGATGAGGGAACTAGAACGTGGAATGCTGAGATGGATGATGGGATTTTTGCATCACAAGGCTGAAGAAATAAAAAATATTCCTTTGGCTAGAGAAGCTACTGAAGACTCTCTGTACTGGCCTTGGGAGCATGATGGGAGGTTTAGCTGCAAATTGAGGTACCGTTTTTTAAAGGAGGATGAAGATGTTCTTTAGGTGGCAGAGCAACCAGACCATGAGAAAGGCCTTTGGAAGAAGATTTGGGCTCTTGAATGCCCAAATAAAGTAAGGAACCTGATATGGAGAGCTTGCCGCAACTCAGATCCTTTGAAATGCAACCTACTACGTCGAACAATTATTGCAGAGTAGCTATGTGATCGTTGCAAGGAAGATAATGAAGATGTTGTGCACGCGGTTTGGAGTTGTAAAGAATTGGATGGCGTTTGGGGGATGAACGATATATGGAGTTTTCGAAACCAACAAAGACTTACTAGCTTCAACGAGCTCATGGCATAGGTGTTTCAACATCAATGGAACCCGGACTTGTTTGCTTTCACCATATGGTCAATATATATGTTTAATTGATTTTAAACTCTGTATAATTCCTTATAGAATCTTCTATTTTTATGTATTTCATTAGAATGTTGCTACATTATATTCTCATTAAATAGTTGAAAAAATATTTAATATAATAATAAAATCAATATAAATACAATATCAATTAATAAATTTCATAATTATCTATTTCATATATAATATTAATAATTATCACTATGCAGTTTGGCATGATCAAGGAAGGGGTAGGCCATGACCCCCTTGACTTTTCAAAAATCCTTTCTCCCTCTTGTATTTTTGGTATAAAAAAATAGACATAAATTTCAATAATGGCCCACCTAGACTTTTCCTAAAAACATGTAATGCATTCATATAGTTCACATAACGAACAACTCGTTGTGCGAATGGTGTTTAAGTGACAAGGAAAGCCCATTACATGCATTGTGGTCATGCAATGAACTCAGCTCGGTGTGGTCTTCATCTAAGTGGAGCTTTCGCCAAAACACATTCATCGCAAACTTAAAGGAGCTTCAGTCATGGATACTAAATAATCAAGGCAAATCGGAGCTATTTGCGATGATAACATAGGGAATATGGCATCAGTGAAATCAGGTTCAAAACCACAAACCTTGCTGCACCTCGAACCAGCTCGCATCGCAGGCGAAAGAGAAATTGGTTGAATTCCTCGTTGTACTCCCACCTACACCACCAGTAGTACTGAGACCAATGGTGAAATGGAAGCCACCATACGCAAGTTGTTTCAAAATATACTTCGATGGAGCAATCTTTAGGAATGAAAATAGAAGTGGCATAGGAGTTGTTGTTCGAGACCACACAGGCTCCATCATAGCGTCACTAGCTCAGCTTATATCCCTAGCACTTCAACCAATTGAAATTGAGGCAGTTGCAACAGCACAGGCTTTGGAGTTTGGATAGGAAATAGGCATAAGTGAAGTGGTAAGGTTCTTAAAGGCGATTTCGAGTTGATTATTGAGTCCTTAAAGGTGGGGGCAATACAATTGCTTCAGTGGAGCCTCTAATTCAGGAAGCCATTGTTTTTTTTTAGTTTCTACACAAAATTGCTATACTCTCATTGCAAAAGAGACGACAATAAATTAGTACATAGTCTAGCTAGATATTAGATAAAAGTTTCTAACTATGTGGTATGGATGGAGGAAGTCCCCCATCCTTTATTATCTGTAGCTCGACATGATTTAGCCAATATGGCCAACCAAGTTCAATAAAGTTTCAAGTTCATTCTCAAAAAAAGAAAATATAGTAGACTAATGCATTTTTTATTCTCTCCAATTGCTCTTATGTCATATTTAGCTCATTAAATTAAAATTTAATTTAATGTATACCATACATAATTTAATTATGTTTTATATTTATTAAATCGAGTTGTATATTTTTAGACATGTCAATCCTTATTTATTTATTTATTTTTGCAAAGATGTAAATACTTATTTGATTGAAATATTTTTTTTTAGGTAAGAAAATATCATCTGTTAAATCAAAACTACAAACATTCCATGTGTATGTGTGTATGTGTTATTCTTCGGATTTATTTATTTTTATTATATATTTAGCTTGGCCCCCCCCTGAAAAATATTTCTAGCTCCACCACTGGTCGTGATGGTATTGGTCACTTGCTTCACAAGTACAAGTTCTTATGGAGTGGGAGGGGGAGAGGAGGGGAATAAGGACTAAGATTTAAGTCTTTAAAATGAAGCTTTACACTCATATGACCCATTTGGATTGAGCGGGGGAGGGAGGACGAATAGAGTAGAGTTAGCTAAAAATAGGTTAATCTTGTGCCAACTATACTCCCCCTCCCTTCCCCTCAATCCAAACGGACCAAGATTAGGATAGAAGATTATGTTTGAAAAAAAAAAAATACAACTAGCAAAATATATTTGAGGAACTTTCATAAGCATTGCATAGGTTATTGACTAATTTATAGTTTATAATATAATATATATAACTAGAACTTTAAACTTTTTATTGATCTTATCTAATATCGACTTAACACATCAACTTTTGAAAGCTCACATTTTTTTTTTCACGTTATTGTTCTAATATATATTTTTAATTGATTTTAAATTCTACAAAGTTTTCCTATAAAATCTTCTACACTTATACAATTACATTCTATATTAGAATATTTTTACAAATAATTAATTCAATATATGAATACAATTATAAAAATTTATTATTAGTAACAATTATAATCCCTTATTCTCGCGGGCTTGAGCTCAATGGAGAGAGTGTTACTATAGTCGCATTTAAGTTAAAAATACCAACTCTAATCACACTTTCACCCATTTTTTTCTTTCAAAAAATAAAATAAATGACCATTATAATTTTCAAATTATATATTTAAAAAAAAATTAAGATTACTAAACCATTTTATTGAATTTTATCGGATTGCACGCTTACTAACTGGTTAAAAAGGATCTTTGTGATGTTAACACTTCTTTATGTTTAAAAATTGTAACATTTAAGTTTGAAAATACTTTGTTCAATTATCAAATTATAATATTATATATATATATTATGACACTGACAGCTCAAAGGAAACCCTTGAATGCTTGATTCATGATAGTAGATGGGTTTGGCCACCAGTCAGGTCAAATCCACTTGTACTTTTATTTTTTGAAAATAAATCCACTTGTACTTACTCATAGATAGTAGGCTTTCTGAGATAATACTTACTGATAATACAAAGGATACTTGAGAATGCTACTGGGAGAACGGGCAAAAATGACACAATAGTACTCTCAATCTACTATTGTTTTAAAAATATAGAGTCTATTTAGTAACGTCATTCTAGTATTTGTATTTTTTGAAATTATGTATAGGTAAAAAATTTTGTAAAAATACGTGCAATTTTATTTAAATAACTAAAAACTTTTGCTTGAAATGCTATACCAAACAGCCACATTTAATTTACTAGCTATTGGATACTTGAATTTGGAGGACTCAAGTTTTTTTATTGCACTCGAGTTCCATCAAATATTTTTTGGCAAATTTGAATACTATTTTTTCAAAGAGTTTGAGTCAATGGAACTCGAGTTCCTCAAACTCAGGTACCCAAAAAGTGGTAAATTTTTACATATTTTTGAAACAATGGTAAATTTAATTAATATATATTTTGATAAACAATGGTATTTGACCATTTTGGCAGGAAGAAGGGATCAAATTGTGTTAATATATGGCAAAAGAGCTCGCGGTTTTCCATATTCATCTTAATATTTTTCATGGCACTCGAGTTCTATAAAAAATTTTGGCAAATTTAAAGGCTATTTTTTTCAAAAAATTTGAGTTAATGGAACTCAAGTTCCTCAAACTTGAGTATCCAAAAGTGGTAAATTTTTACATATTTTTGAAATAGCGGTAAATTAATATATATTTTGATAATCAGTGGTATTTGATCATTTTGGCAAGAAGAAGGAATCAAATTGTGTTAATACATGGTAAAAGAGCTGGTTTTCATATTCATCTTAATTTTCAAGAATGCATTCATTACCTGCTAAACTAAATCAAGTACAAGTTGGTCACTAGAGACAGGATAGTCAGTTGGAGGTTTTTATTTTTGATAAGTAGTTAGTCAAGTGGAGTTACTTGGTTTTTTTTTTAGAAATGATATGTTCACAATATTTTTACAACAAATTCTAAGTGGTAGGATGTTATTGGTTGTTATTGTTGGGGCAAAAAAGTAATCTTAGTGTTAGGTTCAAATTTGAACCAATAACAACTAACCACTTATGATTTGTTGTAAAAATATTGTGGACGTAACACCTTTTTTTTTTTTAATGTGTTTTTCGTAGAAGAAAACTTCAAACAAGAGATCGTCTTTATTTAAAGTGTTTTTTTACTCTAAGGTTGTGGGGGAGATAGTTTTTACTTTTATTTTTTATTATTTTAAGCGTTTATTTGACATACACATTGATGTGTGAGAGGTTAAGCTTGGGTTTAGTTTTTTTTTAAAATTATTTTTTCTTATAAATAAAAAATAAATCAACTTATAATGTCTACTTTACAATAATTATTTTTTTATCATCATATCAAGATACTAATTGTTTTTCGTTATTTAGTTTATTGTGTAAAATTACAATCCCACCTTAAAAAATGTAATGCTTTAAAATACTGTTTTAAAAATAAAAATAAGTTCATCCAAAGGAATGCTAGATGGAGATAGTTTTGGGAAGACTATATGAGTAAGTTGGCTTGCTACTATTTTATTACCATATTTTTATGGTAATAAAATTGTGAAGGTTATTATTTCCATTTTTTGTTGCTTTTTGATGGAGTCTTAAGGACTCTATGGGTTCTATTTCTAAGTCAATTGTTAAAAAAGGAGGGTTGTTGTTGTAGTCCTTGTTTTGTTTAAAATAATAAGTCATTGTGGCCTTGTGGGTGAGTGATTAATAATAATTAGGCCTTATTCTTTTGTCCTTTTGTGTCTCTTTATCCTGCTGGTGCAGGTTGTTTAATTTTTGGAATGGATTTGCTTATTTATCAAAGAAAAAAAAGCCTCAACAAGTTGCTTGAGTCCAACCTAAAAAACTTGAAATTGATATGGGATATTGACTAATTGTAACCTCTGAATATCCCTTTATTTTCCCCTCTAAACTTAGCAACAATCAAACAAACAATCAACTAATAAACTTTAAACAACAGGTTTCTTGCAGGAATTTTCTTCATGTAGGCGGTCGAACCATATTGTTAATTGTTACTTGGTAGACTGCCTAAACATTTGAACGGCTTAAAACTTAGGAGCTAAATTAAGCTATAAAAGATGGTTCTTCAAATTTTCAAGTCATTGCGTGTGCATGGCGCGTAATTCTAAACTGAATCAGTCATAGTCACAGAGCACATATGGGCTTCACAGTCATGAATGAGCTTTTACAGTTGAACAAGCAAATCAAATGGTATACTTTTCAAAATTCTCTTGAAGAGGACAATTGGCCCAATATCATAAACTTTCTATTTCTTGGCTTATCTTCACATTTTCTATGACATACTCCATTACACAACCTTACTTTAATTGTTCATGTGCCAGGTTAATTAGTCTTTGCAGAATCTTTGACCCTAAACGAGAAACAAATGACCAAAAAGAAAAAAGGGGGAGATATGTAGTTGGATTTTTCATATTTTTCTCAATACTTTTTAGAAGTCTTAAAATGTTTATATATAGTCTCTTTTTGGTGTGACCTAAAAAAGTTTTCAAACACAAACCATCGTATCGACCCAAAACCGGTGCCTTCCAGCTACCATCAACAACACAGACGACCACTATGCAAGAGAGAGGAGGGAAGGTGGGAGGGTTGCTTCAAAACTCGTAAAATATTTTACCGGGTATTTTTTCGAAAAACATTTTACAAGTTTAACTATATTTTACAAGCAAACAAACATCCAACGACGTGGAAAATACTTTTCTAATATTAAAAAATTGAGTAAAGCTAATAAAGACCCTTTTGAGAAAAATGATGATTTTGTAAAAGGCTAACGAAACTGCATCCCCAACCAGCAGACACGCACAAAAGTGATGAGACAAGTTCCCAACATCTTTGTTCCTACGGCACTTCAAGATGGTGGTAAAGATAATGAATATGTATAATATATTCTCTGTCTAACTACGAAATGTCAACCTCTTTGAAACTTTTTACACACGGATTTTACACGTTAAATTGTGGTTTATGAACTTTACCTAGGTGTCTATGCTAAATACAGACACAATGATTTTTTTTTTGATAGATACAAACACTAGTTAAGAAGCGTGACGCATTAGACCCCTATGGAGTTCCACAAATCCCCAACAAACACCTCCCCCTCCCCCCAAATAATTAGAATTAGTATACTTTTATATTTTATAAAAGGACTGTAACAAATAATAATGTTTTTTGATTCTTTCATTTAATATTATAGTGCCTTTGAATCCAAATTAAATTGAGTCATATTCTATAATCATAATCAATAGTCACAAGATTCCAAAAGAAGAAAAATCATGACGACACCAACCATCACCACCCCATTCTCCAATTTTGGCATTCACACACACGTTCTCTACATTGAGGAGTTCTAGGACATTAATGGAATCAATGTCAACTTGGATTTGGGTTTTCCCCCCAATTTATTGAGTTGAACTTGAAAGCAAATACAAATCTTCTGTCATAAATTTTTGTGATATACTTTAACTTTCATTAATTATGATTTGTCATATATTTATTTGATTTTCTTTTAAAATTCAAAAAAAGTAAAAAAATAAAAATCAATCACATGGCATACTTTGATTAGAATACAAATCTTTTATATCATTTTTTTGTGTACCACTCTATATTCTACTAATCACTACTTGTCATGTTTTGATTTTGCTTTCCTTATAAAATAATTAAAATTTAAAATGAAAAACAATCATATACATAGTAGTAATAATTGGTAGAATATAGAGTGGTACACAAAAAGTGATATAGAAGATTTATATTCCTATGATTAATAGAGTATAAAGTAGAATGCAAAAAATAATGCAAAAGATTTTGTATTTGTTGAAAGCCATAAAGATTGATTCTAAGGACAATAATTTGGTTAATGTGTGAAACGAATATGGCATGTATGGATGTAGAATGATGGTGGCACCTAAAGGAGGAGGGGTGGGGTCAAAAGGAAAAGATTAAGTGAGGTTGGGTCTAAACCTATAATGGTTGGAGAACGATGGAAATGGTGACAATTTTTTTTGTTTAAGATGGGGAATTGGTGGGAATAGTAGGGGTGGTCTCTTTGATTTTATTTTATTTTAGTTTTGAGTTGAGAAACAAATACACACGTGTGCACCCACACAAGAGAGAAGGAATAGGGTTCTAAAGAATTTATTTGTTTATTTACTAATTCTAGGTTATTTTGGTGTATTTTAACTTCAAACAAACACACACATGCTATGATGTTGTTGATGACCATTTTGAGACCCAATAGCAGGAAAAACCCAATAATATGGGCAGGGAAGAGTTAGTGGATGGTTAAAAGAACCGTTAAGCTTGGATGACAGGAGCAGTGGTTCATAAGCCCATAAAATACATAAATGGGCCTTAAGAAAAGCAAATGGGCCAAAAAGAGCCCAGAAAGAGAAGCAGAAAACTCATGGGCATTATGTGACGTAGCAAAGTAAGAATGGGTTACGGCAGACCCAAAGTAATGAAGTAAGAAAGTAATGGGCTGATGAGAATCACATGAGCTCCTAGGATGAGGAATAAGGTAATTGGGCCAGGGAGGCCCAAGAGAGTTGGTAAGAGCCCATGGGTATACAGAATTAGAAAACGGGCCAAGGATGTCCAAGGAAAACAAATGGGCCAAGGATGCTCAAGAAGAGAGAAATGGGACAAGGGAGCCCACAAGCAATGAAACGGGTCAAGAAAAGCCCAAAGTAGCATGAGTATAATACCAATGACCGTATTAAGTCATTGGGAGAAGAATAGGCAGCAGGCTCAAAGAGGCCCAGCAGGCATGAGTCAAATAACACCGCAACAGGGACAACAAAGTAGTATGGTAGAAAATGGTAGCAAGACTACGGAAGGAGCAAAAGAGTAGGCCAAGGGAGGAAAAAGCCTACCATCAAGCAAGACCCAGTCCCTGAGGGGAGCAGGTCATAAAGAATGGGAAGTCAAAAAATAGTTCACGCCATAAGATGTCGAGGATGAGCGGCAGAATGCATGGACGAGCCTCCAGGTCATGGCAAACGCATGAGCAGTAGACAAATTTTGGACAGAAGCAAAGCATGCGCAAAGCCCAGACACCACTAGTCTGTACCCAGTCAATACAAGAGGAGTGGGTCATGAGTCAGAGGTAAGAGAGGGTATCGTTTGGAGGTGGGGAGAGGGGAGAGCCTATTCTGGGGTTCCTGCTCAGGTTCTTTTGGGAGAAATGTCCTGCTCAGATGACATACCACTCAAAAGAAGTAAGAGTGAGTTGGAACCATTAGTTGCATGCCAAGAGGGATAGGAAGAGAGAACACCCACATTGTGGCAGATAAGAATGCCACGGTGAGAAAGCAAACAAAATAATCTTCTTTGTTTAGTGGTGGGGAGTGGCATAGCTAGCACATGTAAGTGGTGGTGGCTGGACAACTAACAAACCAGTGGTGGTCAGTAAGGACACTCAGATTAGAAAAAAGTAGTTAAATGCTAAAATGGTAAAAACTAGTCACGACAAACAGTATACAAAGGACCCTTGCGGTGCACAGTAGGGGCGACGACAATAGCAACCACTTGGAGAGAATCACAACATTGTTAGATGAGTAAACACTGAGAAAAGGAAAAGAGGAGAAAAAGAAATTAGAAATAAGGAAAAACGGAGAAAACAGAGAGCATAAAATGGTAGGCATGCACCAATAGGCTAATTCATTCTCTCCCTCTAAAGGTCTGCCCTCTGTAAGGAGAAAAGAAAATTCATTTTGGGCATAAGCCATTTAGGTTCATTCTCTCAGAGTGGGTAATTTCCACAGCAGGATCATCCTGTGAACTTACCCAAATTGAGGAAGTGGTTTCTCTTATTGGCCTCACCCCATAGCACAATTAAACGTGCCAAACTGATCTTACGTTCTTCAATATTTCTCACTTATTGTCATCTTGTCTTTGTAATCTAGCTAAAAAAAAATGTGTTTTCTTTCTTCGTTCTGACTAAGGATTTTTTTGCTTGTCTTGCCTTAACAGTAACTCATTTATTCCCTTATTATTTTATCATATTTGTCTACCGTGGCTCCTTTGTAGCAACTGCATCTGCCGTGGGCACATGATTGAAGTTTCAATAGACGAGGCATAGTGTTTGCGCACCAGCCAGTTTAGGGTGAGTCACAACTGAACCGGTCTCAATTCTTCTATCCAGAACACTCGGGCCATGATATGGCAAGAGACAGTTTAGCCCAAAATCACAAAAAAAGGCCCACCACAGATGTTATTCATTGAAAGAAAATTGCTTTGACATTTAGTATAGGTTCAATCATAGATAATTTCAAAAACATAAAAAAATCAAGTTCTTATTTCATAAATGACTACATTGTAATATATTAAGAAACAATAATTTTGCGTCTTTATTATTATTTTTTGACGGTCTGTTAATACTAAATGGATGCTTATTTGGAATTTCATAATAATTTTATTTTCATTTTTGTTTATACTTCGGCCTCCTTAACTCCAAATTTTAGCTCTGTCTCTCCCAAAAAACTTCCTAAAACTTTAGTGGTGCAATGTAGAGGACCCTATCAACGACATATGGGGATGGTGGGTGGTCGTTGCCATTCTTGTGATTTTTTTTTTTAAATTATTATTTTTAAGTTGTAACAAAGAATGTGATTATGTTATCAATTTATTTGAACACATAACGCTGTATTATTGATTGATTGGAACTAAGAATGTGATTATGTTATCAATTTATTTGAACACATGAAGCTGTATTTTTTTTTTTTGAGAAATAATTACAATATGCTGCTAACCCCGCAACTCGAACCCTTTCCCCCCTAAACCCTCAAGCACTTTGTGCATGTGGAGGTGCCAATTCAGCTACAAGGCGTTTGGCATGACGCTGTATTATTGATTGGAAGGATTACTAGACATTATCGATGTGGTCCTCATCCAGTATATTGAATAATTTTTATGTTTCCTTCTTTATATATATGTGTGTGTGTGTGTGTGTGTGTGGGGGGGTGTGTTTCACACACATGGTTGATTTTTGTTTAATGTTGCTTTCCCTCGGTCCCTTGAAAAAAAAAAAAAAAAAAAAAGACATGACTAGACATTCAATGGTCTTAATTCTAAGCCATATTCCAATTTTATTTCTGGAAGTATAATTTGACAGCAAAATCCTAAAAAGCATGAGAAGTACATAAAACAAAAATGTCAATGATCGAATTTGATGAGTTGCAATCTGTATGATATTTTTGCCATTGATTCTTAAGATTTCATTGACGCATCTGTCCTTTAGCCAAATTGTGGAGGCAGCTGTGAATTGAATAGGATCCACCAAAAATACGTAATTCGCAAATGAACCACAAAATTAGCTAACAAATTAAGCGGTGTCAAAAGCTTAGAAGCCAAGCTGTGACTGTGAATCAGATGTGTGATGTTGTGGAGCAGCCAAATGTACAAGTTGCTCGAAAGTCCGATCAGATCAGATGGGCCACAATCCACATCCACATCTTGACGTGTGCAATCCACCACATTGTTTTAGTGGTTTTCGTGTGCCTTCTGTGGGCCACAATTCCTTTTTGGATTGAGATTCCCCTCATGACAATAATACTTTTTTTCAATGGTTGAGTTCAAAAGTTAAAAAATTTTAATTTTTGATTTCAACCGTTAGATCAAGAAAGTTAAAATTGTAAAAAAGTGAATAGTTAAAAAAAAAAGTTAAAAAGTTTGAAAAAGTTGAAATTTTTGTGCGATGGATTGATTTCAATCCTTCCTTTTATGCTGTCTAGCATTTCTTTTGCAGTGTTTGGATGTCAATGCTAAAATATTTTCTAATGCTTGGATGCTTTAGACACAACTGTATTAAGTGCATTCACATTTAAACAGATTTTTGTTTCCTAATTTAGAATAAAAATGTTAATTTTTCTATTTTAAGTTTTTAACTAATGATTTTTCAATTCACTTAGCCATGAATTTTACTTTGAAGGGGACAATGAAGAATATCGTATTAGCTTTTATTAGTTTTCTTTTAGGCCCACACTTACTACTAACATCATTTTTTTATTTTTTACCTATAACTAACTATTAGTTACAATAACAGATGATTTTTTTTGTTTTGAATTTATAGACTTTCTCAAAAAAAGAAAAAAGAAAAGTGTTTCAATTAACTTGGAAGTATTTACAATACTGCAAAAATTTTGTAAGAAATTTTTTTATCAATGTAATTCTTATTAATACACAAAATACTAATAAAACTAAATGACCAATTGATCAGTTTAAGTTCATTTTTTTGCCATTGAGTTTCTCCTATTCCTTTAAACAGTTATAGGTCCATAGCATTCATAGAAATAAAACATAAGTATATAATAAAGCTAGACTACATGTCAAGAACAAATAATATTAATAGAAATTGAATACAACAAAATAACTGTTAGCAAGCATAAAATAAATTGAATCTAGATTCAACCAAATTAGATTACTATAGTGAAAAAATAAATTTAAGATCACTTTTGCACCTCTCAAATATATATAAATTTAACTTAATTAGAAAAACACAAACCATAATCATAAGATTAGTAATTAAAGATTGAACTATAATAGAAATGAAAAGGCAAAACAAAAATTGTGGACCTCTCAAAATTCACATAGCTTCTTAATATAAAACTCTTTGTTAAGGAAGATATATATATATATATATATTTTTTTTTTCTTAGGATATGCTTTGTTAAGGAAGAGTTTTAATGAAGTGAAATTGAAGAGAATTTGAGAGTACTAAGTGATTAAAAGTTTTTGGGTTACTAGAAGGTAAAAACTATAAAGTATTTTGGAAAAAACTCAACCAAAGAAGCTAGTAAAAATATGGGTGGTTGACATGTTAAAAGGGAGATGGAGAAAAACTAATGGACAAAAGATGAAAATGCATATAAAAGAACTAAGGAGCAAAGACAAGTTGGGGGAAGGGGGGCAGGCAAATCTTGCATTGGGGTGGCCAGTTCATGAAAAGACTAAATTGGGGCATTAGTTTACTTAATGCCCCTATATTTCGGCCTTATAATAAATAAAAAAACAGTTATTATCAAGCAGACACCATAGATAAGAATTCAGTTGCAAAACACTTCTCAAAACACTGTTTGGTAATTGTGTTGAGCTAATAGTTTTCCTGAGGTTTTGGGTAACATTCTTTCCAAAAAGAAAAAAAAAAAACTTCCACAAACTAGTCCTTAGCTAGGCCAACTCTAATTAGCAGTTAAGCACCACCAATAGATTCCATCCCAGTTGCATTTCTGCCATCACCTTGTTTATCATTCGACATGAGAAACTGTAGTTTTGACATTAAAGTCTTGTTAGAAATATCGAGAAAAGCACATAAAAAATTCACTTCCTTTTATCATTTAGTTCAATCGAGTCCCCAACAGTACTCAGTGAAATGCAATTGTACATGGCTCGAGTACTGCTAAAGACGTTTTCTTTTTTTCCACAACTTGTCAAAATGATAGTCGGATTTGAGGGCAGCTTGACATGACCTAGATTTGGCACATTCTTTAAATATTCGAAAGCTCATCATAGAGTTAAGTGGACACGCTTATTACTAATCTGGTTTTAGCTCACCTTTGTTGTGTTTAAAAAAAAAATTGATCACCGCAGATCAATCTTACAACTATGTGAGTAGGTCCATCTCCAATATACTAGTCGAGAAAGAAATTATTGTGCAGATTTCTTGACATAGACAAGAAATAGTAGGAGTGAGTATTTTTGTGTTGTACTTAGATCCTCCACAAAGATCCTCCTTTTGTGCGGATTTGTTGTAGACCAAATATTGACGGCTGCTTGGGTGTTACGTACCTTAGAAGTTGGATTGTAGACAGTGTATTACTTGTTTAAAATAAATTAAATAACTTGTTTAAGACTTTTAAGTGATAAATTGTGTTTTGTGTTTGAGGTGCATTTTTTTTTTTTTTTTTCAGAGTTTCAATCAATGACGTCCGCTCTGGAATAACTCTTTATTATTAAACCAAAACACTAATCAATTTTTAATATAGATATGAATTAAATTTTAAAGCTCTTATTCAACTATTAGAGACTTTTCTAACTGATTGAGTTAACTAAAACTCACATAAATTGTGATTTATTTTCACATAAAATTATTATTAGCGTCAATTTTATTATGCATTAATCATGTAACTGGTCACATCAATCATGGCAAAGATTTCATTGTCCCTAAACCATAATGGGCTCAATTTTTCTAATTATAGCGTGGCTCATGGGCCGTTACACGGCCCTTCAACGTGGCTGTATCATTATGTTAATTATTACAATTATTAGAAGCATCAACACAACTATAATTCATCCTTTTTTTGAAGTAACTATAAGTCATCCTTAAATGAACAAAACTTAATGATTAGCCCATATGTGGAGAGTCCATAAAGTAGTAAAAAAGAAGAAGCTAGTCCTCCTCATGATAATGTTTTATGAATCAGTTCGAGGAGACATATAGAATAAAAAGCTAGTCCTTGCTAGGTTCAACTAGCCCACTAGCCTTATAATTACTGGCTATTGGGCTTATAATTATACCTAATAAACACGGAGCAATTAGCCAATACGGCTCAACAAAATACAACAATCACAAATTTATTGGACCACAATTAACCAAAAACGTCTACATTCTCTCACTTGGGCCATGTAGGGTTTTGCTTTTGGGTGGAAGTTGTGAGATTTGAAACGGAAAAAAATAATTTAGATTATTGAAAAATAATTTTTTTTAAATATTTGGATTGAACTATTAATTTATTTTTGATATGGGATTAAATTATTAATTAAAAAGGCCACTCTTTTAGCACCGATAAAACTTAACTTTAAAATAGTTTGAAGCTATATTCTTCAATCCGCGGCATGATAATTTATAAGACTATTTATATATAATATTTAAAAAAGACATAATTTACTAAAAAAATACGTGATTAAAATTATATATGAATGATTTTTTCAATTGTCACATAGTAGGTTATAGCAAAATAGTTACAAAACAAGTTTGCAATCAAATATTTTCTATCCATGCGTATTATTTCAAAAAGTTACATGACTCATTCAAAAAATTCAAATGACTAAAATTACATACGGATGGTTTGTTTAATATCCACAAAATAAGTTGGAAAAAAAAACTCCAAACTTAATTCATCCTTTTTTTGAAGTAACTATAATTCATCCTTAAATGAACAAGACTTAATGATTAGCCCATATGTGGAGGGCACATAAAGTAGTAAAAAAGAAGAAGAAGCTAGTCCTCCCCATGGGCCAAAATTGGGAATTAAGCCAATTTTTCTAATTATATAGTTAGTAGGTACAGTTTCAAAAGAATATATTTTACTAACATCTCGAGTCTTAAAAACTCTATTTTGGGCTATAAATTGAGTCACAAAGACTCGATTTTCATGATTTGATTACGTCTGATGTGACATTTTTTTCACGTGGCGTCCACCTAGAAATCGAGTCTTTAAGACTCGATTTATAACCCTTAAAACACCCTTTACACCTTCTTATCAAAGAAGAAAGAGAGAGAGAGAAAAAAAAAAAAACCAAAAACAGAAACATGGGCTAGTCAGTCGAAGATCAAGATCGAAGTGGGTGGCTTCAAATCAGTGTGGGACCATGGGTGGGTGGGTTTCAAGTTGGCGTGGGTGGCTTCAGCTCAACGTGGGCAGTGTGTGGTCATGGGGCCGATACGGAGAGAACTCGGTTCGTTCACTTCAACTCTTCTTCTTCTATGTTGAAATACGGGTTTGAGATCGTACACTCCATTGAAGAAAACAATTTCACAATATACCTCAGATTCTTTCTCTCTCTGATTTGATTTGGGTTTTCTTAATTTTTTTTTTTTGGTATTTCTAGGAATGGCTTGTACATGACTTAGACTTAAATTTTTTTTGACTTATAAATCTAGTCTTAGAGACTCAATTTTTAGGTAGACGCCACGTGGAAGAAACGCCAAATCAGAACACTGAAATCGAGTCTTTGAGACTCAATTTATAAGCTCAAAATCGACTCTTTTAGACTCGAGATGTTAGTAGAAAATATAATTTTGTAATAATGCCTACTAATTATATTGTTTGGAAATTAGTGTTAATTCCCAATTTTGGCCCCTCCCCATGATAATGTTTTATGAATCAGTTCGAGGAGACATATAGGACTCGTTTGATACATGTGTTTAAAAACTGAAAATTGTTGTTTGAAAACATTTGTGGAAATACGTGTGGGTGAAAAAGTGTGTGAAAATACATATAATGTTATTTAAAAACTGAAAATTGTTGTTTGAAAAGATAAACCAAACACCCCCATAGAATAAAAAGCTAGTCCTTGCTAGATTCAACTAGTCCACTAGCCTTATAGTTACTGGCTATTGGGCTTATAATTATACCTAATAGAGACTAATCAATTAACCAACACGGCTCAACAAAATACAATACAATCACAAATTTATTGGCCCACAATTAACCAAAAACGTCTACATTCTCTCACTTGGGCTATGTGGGTGTTTTTTTAGTTGGGGGTTGTGAGATTTGAAACTGTGTGGGAAAAATAATTTAGATTATTGGAAAAAAATTTATTTATTTATTTTTCAAAAAATACTTAGATTGAATTATTAATTTTATTTTTGATATGGGATTAAATTATTAATTAAAAAGGCCACTCTTTTAGTCCCCGTTTGGTTGAGGTGAAAATAGGGAGGATGGAAAAGACGGAAAGAAAAGTAGGGTGGAAAATTGAATTTTCTCTTGTTTGGTTTAGGAGAGAAAATAAGAGAGAAAGAAAATGGTGTGGAAAATAATCCCTCTGAGCCCACAAAATTTGTCCTCCCAATTTATGAGGAAAACTAAGGAGAAAAGATGATGTGGGTAATAAATTACACAAATACCCTTACCTTTATTACACTCACTTACCCATCTCTTGATAACCTATCAATTCACACCTTCTAAGCAACTTCACTCCTTCTCCCTCTTCACAGCAAGTCTCCAGGTTCTCCTACTCTTCCAACTTCTCAGGGTGGCGTCACCTTAAGGCCAGGGTGGTCCCAAGACCACCCTAACCTAATTTTTTTAAAATTTTTTATATATAATAATTAAAATTTTTTTATTTGTCTGCCCTTAAAAAAAAATTGGGAACATCCTCAATTTTTTTTGATGCCAATAAAATTAAATTTTGCTCCATAATTTGTTCTATATTTAGTGGATTAATGATTACTTGGTTGTGTAGAAAGAGATGTAGCTTGTAGTATTGACAATGACACTATCATGCAACGATTTCAAAATATTAAAACTCCTAGAAGACAATTATAAACTTTATGTATTTGCATGTTTCTTTATTGTTGTTGTTGTCAATATATGAATTTCTTTCTTTATTAGATTGTATAATTTATACTTCTTAAGGAACACCTTGAGAAAAATTTCTGGAGCCGCCATTGCAACTTCTCCATTGATATTTGATTATTATTATATTTTTCCATTATTCCTAGAGGTCTTCACATAGCACGTCTATAATATAACTAAACAATAGACACAAAAAGTGCAAGCCAATAGTTGTTTGTTATGTCATTTCGTTGTTTTTTTTTTTTTTGGGTTGAAATTATCTTCCCAGGCAGTAAGCAGGAGCCATAAATTTTAAATTATTATAATAATAAAATAATAAAAATAAATTTACATGTATTTTTGTTAATTTTTATATTATTTAATGTGTAAATATATCTATTTCTTATATATTATACAATAAGGATATAATAGTCAATTCATATTAACTATATTTTTCATCCTCCAACATTTCTCTCTAACCAAACAAAAGAGTTTTTTACCCTCCACTTTTCCACTCCTTCAACTAAACACACATGAGGGAAAATCAAAACTTTTCTATTCTTCCAATTTTCCACCCCTCCAACCAAACACACATGAGGGAAAACCAAAACTTGTCTATTCTTCCAATTTTCTACCCCTCCAACCAAACAAAGCCTTAGCACCGGATAAAACTTAACTTTAAATTAGTTTGGAGCTATCTTCATCAATCCACTACATGACAATTTTTAAGGCTATTTATGTGTATTATTTAAAAAAGACATATAACCCACTAAAAAAATCATGTGATTAAAACTACACATGAATGATATTTTCAATTGCCACATAGTAGGTTGTAGCAAGATAGTTACAAAACAAGTTTGCAATTAAACATTTTCCATCCATGTGTATTATTTAAACAAATTACATGACTCATTAAAAAAATTCAAGTGACTAAAATTACATACAGATGGTTTTTTTAATATCCATAAAATAAGTTGGAAAAAATAGCTCTAAACCTGTTTGGAGTTAAACTTTTTCCTTACAATGGCTTATATTAGATTGAAAAAAGTTTAGCTTCAAACCAATTAATTCAAGTGACTAAAATTACATACGGATGGTTTTTTTAATATCCACAAAATAAGTTGGAAAAAATAGCTCTAAACTTGTTCGGAGTTAAACTTTTTCCTTACAATGGCCTATATTAGATTGAAAAAAGTTTAGCTTCAAACCAGTTGAAACTATTTCTTTCAACTCACTACGTGACAATTTATAAACTATCAATGTTTATTTTTTAAACAGGACACATGACTCATTAAAAAAAGTCATGTGACTAAAACTACATATAAATGGTCTCTTTAATTATCATATAATGGGTTGGAGGGAAATACCTCCAAATTGGTTTGGTGCTAAACTTTTTTCTTTAAGATTAACCTTAATGCTTATATGAGACCTAATAGACTACTAACACAAGTCAAAAAACTAGTGTCAATGATCTTTAAGTTGACAAGCATTTCTTAGTATTTTTAATGAAGACATCAATTATACAAATCACCTCCCCACTTAAAATGTATATATTTTGAAATAGTTTAGAGTTTGAATTGAGTTGAGTTTCTATTGAACCAATATTTTAAGGGACTACTTAGAGAGGTAAGGGACAAAGTGCACAACCCAATTATACCTAATGTAAGTGCACAATTGCACCTGGACCCAAGAACAGTTATGGGCTCAGGCCCAATGAGCCTTAAACAATATGAATTTGTAGAGTGTGGGCTTGAAACCCAGGTTAGAAGTGTATGAGGATGAAATGACAAACTAAAGATTGCAAGTACTTGGAAACAAAAAGGAGTAATGTAAATAGGCCTCCTCGGACGTAAACCGAGAGCTGTTCTTATATTATATCTCTCTCTTTTTCCTTGTTCTTTTTAGGTTACAAAAAGTTCCTCCTTGTTTCTGTTCCAGGTCCCTCCTTAAATACTCCTCTTTTTAATACTTTATCCACGTGTTGCCCCCCAATTCCTCCCTTAGCCTAGATATTTCTTTTCTTAGTGCCTTTGAACAGTAACTAGAATCAAGTTTCCCTTCCACTGTTTAAGTGTCACTTCCTCATTAATGCGGCCAGGGTGGTAGGTGCAGGGTCTTTAATGTGGAGGTAGCAGCCTTTACCTTTGATATTCTTCCAACATCGGCGCTTCTAGGACATTCAAGGGTTCTCTCCCTTTAACCATTGGTCTTGACCGTATCATTCCCTAATCTTTACCATGAAGTCTCAGGTTCTTTGATGTCAGTCCGAGGGGAAGACCATCCTCGGCTGGATCCTCGGATCCTCGGCGTATAGGCCGACCCATAGTACCAACAATCTCTAACCCCAGGGTCAGGTCGGCCTTCCTTAACAAGGCCCAAAAGGCCCACATTCCCACCAGGATCCTTTTGCCCCACACACCTAAGATAAAAAATTAAAAGTGATAAATAGGATCGACTATATCATAATAAAGATGAAGTATATTAATCATATTATTAATTAAAAATGAGATGTTACCAAAATTTACCAAAATTTTACTTAGAATTTTGCATCAAAATTAAATAAATATCATAATAAAGATTAAATAGAGTAGTCATATTATCAATTAAAAATGAAGCTTACTTAGAATTTACATCAAAATTAAATAAATATATATAATTGATATTTAAGTGTAAGAAGATAACTTAATCTGAAAAAAAATATAAGAAGATAACTCACTTAAAATTATTGTTTAAACTCCAAATTATATTGAATAACCTAATTTAGAATGAAGATGTCAAAGATACTTCTTTTTTTTTTTTTTTTTTTATAAATATTTTTCGGTTAGAACGAGAAATACTAATTGATTAAAATTAATAAGTCCATTACAAAACATATTGCTTATCAAAAGCTAAAAGAACACCCACCACAGTTGGTGGTTCAACAAAAGCAACAAAAGAAGATAGAAGATAAAAGAGTACCCACCAAAGGTGCTTCATTTGTTTAATACACTTTTATTTTTCTTGATTACATAATTAAAAAAAAAAAACCAAAATAGAAGATATTTGATATTTTTCTTTACACTAAAAAAAAAAAAAAAAAAAACCCCTCAACTTCAGGAGAGTTCTCGTGGAGTCAAAAAAGGGATGTGGTGGACCAGGTAAAGGAAATCACAGAACAGCAAATCAAAAGGTATCTTGAAATCACACTTCCTTATCTTTTGTTGAACAATGTTAACCCCTCTATTTCTGCCCAAGAAAGTGTAGATAGAGAAACAGCATGGCTGCCACACTCAGCCTCCTGAAACTCTCAATTCTTCCTCAAAAACCACACCACTCCAAACTACCAATTCCCCACAGCAAACCAACAAAATTGAGTATCTCCAAAGACTCAACAACCAACCCACAAAGCCTCTCACATGATACCATCCATGTTCTTAAATCAGCTTCTCTTCCTCTCACAGCACTCACAATACCATTCTTTCTTGACCCAAATGCAAGTTACACACCAGTATCAGATTATTAGTGCTTGTTTTTTACTTTTGGGCTTGAATTCTGATTTTCTTGTGTCAATGTGATTCAACAGGATGCACTTGCTGCCGGTGGAGAGTTTGGAATACTGGAGGGAAGGACATTTGCACTCATACACCCCATTGTGATGGCTAGTTTGTTCTTCTATACATTATGGGCTGGGTATTTGGGTTGGCAATGGCGCCGAGTCAGGACGATACAGAATGAGATTACTGAACTCAAAAAGCAAGTGAAGCCTGCCCCAGTTACTCCAGAAGGGACACCAGTGCAAGTGGCACCCTCTCCGGTTGAGCTTCAAATTCAGCAACTCACTGAGGTAGGTATACTTATGAGTGATTTTGGTTATAGAAGATTCTTTGAAATAAAAGGCATTATTGGTTTAAACTTTGAACTGTAAAGTCCAATAGCAATGTTGGTCGCCAGTTTGCTCTACAGGGGTTTGATGATAATATTCTTGTATGTATGAAATTAAAGGGGTTGATGATAATATTCTTGTATGTATGAAATTGCTGGTGACAAAATGTGTATTTGTATGACACTGCAATAGTTCTAGTAGTATAAGTTTGCCAGATTATTTTTTACACAGAAATTTAGTATAAGAAGTAAAGTTTTGCTACCCTTTGTTCCTCAATTTAGTTAAATCATGTGATTGCATTGGTTGATAAGCACATGGTTGAATTTAGTTGTCCTAAGGAAAGATAATATTGTTTGTACTGCATTGGTCAATGCCCAACACAATCATTTGATTGAATTAAATTGGAGAATCTAAGATACCACACTTAAAAAAAGTGTATCAAAATTTTTCAAAAAGAAAAAAAAGAAAAAGAAGGGTATAATGCTCACTATAGGAGAGGCTGATATATTGGTTTGTCAAATTCAGGAACGGAAAGAGCTGCTGAAAGGATCCTTCAGGGATAGACACTTCAATTCAGGGTCAATACTGCTAGGATTCGGAGTGTTTGAATCAATTTTTGGAGGAGTGAACACATGGCTTAGGACAGGAAAGCTATTTCCAGGGCCTCATTTGTTTGCAGGAGCAGGTAAATCATTAGCTTTTCATTTGAGCAAAACTGAACATATCATGGCGAATAAAACTCGTTTAGCCAACCATAAGTATTTGACAGAAGGGTTGCTGTCCTGCATTTGTGCATATCTAACCTGATTTTGCTGGTATAATTTATGTGAACAGCCATTACAGCACTATGGGCAGCAGCTGCGGCTCTTGTACCTGCAATGCAGAAAGGAAATGAGACAGCCAGAAATCTTCACATAGCATTGAATGTGTTGAATGTTCTACTCTTTGTGTGGCAGATCCCCACTGGAATTGATATAGTTTTCAAGGTTTTTGAATTCACTACATGGCCATGAATCTTGCAATTGTGAGCTCTCTTGTACTTTCTTTGTTTTTTGGTCACCTGTGTTATCTGCAACTTCCAATTTTTTTGTTCTCCCCCCTTTTCCCACTCCTGTTTCTAGTATATATTTTCGACACAACCATATATAATTAGTTTATGAGGGGCGTGATTTTGCCATTGAATTAAGGCAAAATTTTTTAGTTTATGTTAAGCAATTCCAAAATACATGAACTACATTTAGTCCATTAGGCATAAAATACATTAATGTTTGACAGCATAATGGTTACCCTACTCTCTCTCTCTCTCTTTGTTTGTTTGTTTGATTTTTTTTTTTTTTTTTTTTTTCAGTTGATGATTCAATAGTTACAATTGAGAATGAGGATTTGAATCCTGAATATTTTCATTGGGAATACAAGGAGGCGTCAATCAATTGATCTACAAAACTCTTGGCAGTTATCTTACTATTTTAATCACAATTTTGTTGATCCCAATTATGGAAATCTCTCATAGGAGACCGTTGAAAAAAAGAGAATGAATTGCCTGACCAAATGACCTTGTGCCCTTTTGATAGATACAAGGCCTCAGTTTCATGATTGGATCTCAATACCGGCTCTTCTTTCATGAGTATGAGGAATTGTTTTTGTTGGCTAAATGTAAACCTTTGATAAGAAACCGGTACAACCTAGCGGGATAGGATTTGGGCCAAATTAAGCCTTTTACATTTTTGCAAGAAGCCCATTTATTTACAAAGATTAGCCATCCTATTTCTACAAGTTTCTGAATGTCTTCAGCAGTTTGCCTTCTCTCCCCGTTTATCTATTTTTTTTTTGGGTCTCGATGTCCAAAACTTCCTCTGTTACATGATTTCATGTATCTATGCTCATCTTCTTTTGTACCCAGTGATATTGAGTTCGTGCCCATGATGTATAAATTACACGCTTTCGATGCCTTGAGTAATCCCTTGCTAGTAATGAATTGAGTTTTTTCGAGCAGGACCATTCATAGCTAATAAGTAGAAAAAAAGTTCACACAGCTAGTGTTAGCTTGTATAGATATTTTGAAACCGAACCATTTTTCCACCAAGCAGTTTACACATCATAGGTAAAATGGGGATGTGCTAAAAACAGGGAGCAAATCATGTACAAATATCTTGCATTACTTGCGACTTTATTTAGATGTACAATATCGTTCACAAATTGACAGAAATGGTTGTATTTGTTTGGAAGATTTTTGAAGTATCATCATCTTAGAATCTTTGTTTACTTCAACTAATTGCAACAATATCAAGCAGTAATAATCTCACCATTCAGCTAGCCCATATCTATAATCCTTGAAATGGAGCCTGCATTGCTATGATACTTGTTTCTAGTTAAGTGCTAAAATCCATCCTCTAACCTGCGAATTGGGCCAGGATTGTGGGCAAAGTCTGCAGACAGATTACTTCATTTGAGTAACAAACCTTTGAAAGTATATGGGCCATAGAAGAACAAACCTTAAAACTTAGGTGCAGTACTTTGCAAGTTTATTTAGATGTACAATATCATTCACAAATTGATAGAAATGGTTGTATTTGTTTGGAAGATTTTTAAAGTATCATCATCTTAAAATCTTTGTTTACTTCAACTAATTGCAACAATATCAAACAGTAATAATCTCACCATTCAGCTAGCCCAGATCTATAATCCTTGAAATGGAGCCTACATTGCTATGATACATGTTTCTAGTTATGTGCTAAAATCCATCATCTAACCTGTGAATTGGGCCAGGATTGTGGGCAAAGTCTGCAGACAAATTACTTCATTTGAGTAACAAACCCTGAAAGTATATGGCCATAGAAAAACAAACCTTACAGCTTAGGACAATACTTAGGTACTGTTTTTTTAGATATCTCTCTTAAAATTTAGCTATGTAGATTTTTTTTTTTCATGGGATAGAAGTGTATTTTTAGTTAAGTATTGCCATATGACTGAATTTTAAGAGGGGAACCTAAGGACCAACATCTAAATACTGTACTTAAGTTTTGCTGTTTTCCAAAACAATTGACATGATCATTAGAACAATTTTTTTTTTTTTAAAGAAGTTCTTCCTGATGTTATTGCAACTCAACAATCAACATTCAAAACTTTAGAATCCATAAAAAAACTCTGAACATAATTTAGTGGTAAATTTTGACTTCTCATCTTCATTTTACAACGTGGGAACTAATTTAAAGATTCCATAACATCAATTTTATATGGAAAAACTGAAAAACATTTATAAAACAATCTTAATTCGTACTACCATATAATCAGACTTTTAACTAAATTCATAAAATAATCATAAAAAACGAAATGATGCCTTATTAGAAAACTTGGCAAATTATAAATTTAAAAACAAAAATCTTCTTTTTAACATGCAAGACGTGCTAATGCTATGCCACCCTTCTGCTAATTTTATCATTAAGTTCTTAGTGTCAAACTGAAATCTTCTACTTCATAGGAATTGATATATTGAATAATTTTCTTTTTAAATACATTCTCTATAAACACCAAAACCTAAAATTCTTCAAGACCAAAATAATGACAAAATTACAAAATTTTCCCATAAATTTAATAGGGATTTGTGAGTTATGGGGCCAAAATGGGCATATACATTGTTTGGGAAAATATATATGGATCTATCACTGTTTGCAAAATATTTAGCAATTTATTACATTTTTGAAACTTGAGTTTGTAAAACTTGAGTTTTAAAAACTCGAGTTCTTTGAAAAAATAGCCTTCAAATTTGACGTGTTATTTTTTATAATACTCGAGTTCATGAAACTCGAGTACTATGGAAAATCTCAAGTTCCCAATTAGTGGTAAATCCTTACATATTTCAAAAACAGTGATAGATTGCAAAATATTTTCAAAAACAGTGGTATTTGACCATTTTGACCTACGTTATAGACTTAATTACCATTGAATTTGATTTCAATTTGATCTCCCTCAATTGTCTCACAAATCTCAATCAAATGATATAATCTTATCTAGAATCTCCCTCTTTTCTTATTTTACTCTTGTATATAATCTGAAAAGAGAAATTATTGGTTTGTTTAGACCCAAAAATACCCAACAATAGCCACTTTAAAGGCTAAGTATTAATTAAATCAATTATAAACAACCTTTGGTTAAGGTAACTGAATCATTATTGTGCAAAAAAAAAAAAAAAAAAAAAAAGCAACGGAAAAATTACACACACAATATGATGAACCAAAATACCAAACTATCCATTCAATCGTTTCTCAAAAAAAAAAAAAAAAACTATCCATTCAATCATTTAAAAAAAAAGAAAAAATCATGATACAATATGATGCTAATAAAGAGAAGGTTTATTTTAGGAAACCTTTGTACTAAGTTAAAAAAAAAAGAGAAATGATATGTCCACAACATTTTTACAACAAATCCTAAGTGGCAGGATGTTACTGGTTGTTATTGTTGGGGCAAAAAAGTAATCTTAGTGTTAGGTTCAAATTTGAACCAATAACAACTAACCACCTATGATTTGTTGTAAAAATGTTGTGGACGTAGCACCTCTAAAAAAAAAAAACAAAGTTTAGTTACAAAATTCGTTATAGCCTAAGGCTATAATCTTATATAATAAAAGAAACATTACTACATATTTTGAAAATCTAATCGTTAAATTGCATGTTCTTTATGCTTTTAATATTCATATCAAATTTTGTATTAATCGGATATTATTTATTATATGATTCATAAGCTTATATTTTATGCATAATTTAAAACTACAAAAACTTACAATTTGAACAAATTATTGATGACATAGCTATTGATATTTAATCTTTTAGATATTTTGCAAGTATGAAAAATATAAAAAAAATATGTCATCCAATGGTGAGTTTGTCAAAATTCACTCCCAATAAAAAGATATTGAGTAAGGTTGTAGCTTATTGCTACAACTAATTTTGTAGTTAAATTTTTTCCGTTAAAAAATACATGTGTGTATATACATTATATATTGCAACAAAAGATGGTGTGACTATTACATTTAATTAGTTCAAGACTTAGGTATAGTATTTAATTGCTGTTCCTTAGGTTCTTCTTATAGATTCTGTCATGTGCCTTTTTTCTTATAGATGGAACTGTATTTTTTAAGTTAAGTAGTTATATGACAAAATCTTAAGAAGGGAACCTAAGAAACTGTATATAAGTTTTGTTCATTCAAGAATTTTAATCTACATACTCTACAAGATCTAAGAAAGTAAAAAACATAATCATAGCTCCTTTATAAATTAAATTGATGCAAGTGGAAAGCAACAAGAAATAGAATACATCTTGGGTAAGATAATAATTCTTGAACCTAAAGGGGTTTCTTGAATTCAAAAGGAAAATTTAAAAACCACCAAGAAAGAAAGAAAGAAGACAAATTCTCTGAAATTTTATTGATGAAAATTTGAATTGCCTTGGAAGTTACAATGTGTTTAAATAGGGAAATAATTCTAAGGGTACTAGGAGACCCTTAGGAAGCCCTAAAGGCCTCAAGTTCTTCTAAGGTTGCTACACCCTAATTTGTGTTAACTGCAAAATTAGGCTAGAAAATAGGAAAAATTGTCAAAAAAGGAAAAGTTGAGAAAATTATTAATTCATATCCTATGAACTATAGGAGATGTATCAAAATAGATGGACCTTATTATGACTTTGAATTAAAAGTTATAATAAAAACAAAAATGACTATAAATAGCAAAAATGAATAGTTAAAGGAAAAAATGAGTGACTTTTAAAAAAAAGCAACATAAGTTATGGTTGTAAAGTGACGTTATTTTGATCCTCATGAAAATTCCTTTTAGGTCACTGATTGTCATGCAATTTTGTCGGCAGCTCAAGTGATTTCCCAAATTTTGAAACCTATTAATTAATAAGTGCTACAAGAATAAGATGGAGAAATTGTGAGTTTTAAAAAATTCATGTAAGAACATTAATAAAAGAAGTTAAAATTCCATAATTTTATACATACTAAAAATTATAACAAAAGATTGTGCGAATATTGCTTGCAAATCTTGTAGTCATTGATAAATTAATAAGATTAAAATTATGAACCATACATATACACTCAATATGGAGGGGCTACAAAAATCAAATGCACAACCTTTTATAAAAGAAATAAATAAAAAAAGTGCAAAAGATTGAAGGTGACAAACCTGGTCCACTTCAGGTTCTTTACTTCTCTTTTGCAACCGCGAGATACCTGGGGGTATATTTCATTTTCTCATCATTGGCATATTGGCACCTTAATCATCCCTTAGCTGCCCTCATTTTGTGGCTTTTGAATTACCCCGTACATTGAAGGAAAGCCATTCTTGAAGCATCTCAATTCTAAACTCAAAGGCAAGAGAAGGAAAAAAAGAGAAAAAAGAAAAGAAAAAGTGGTGGACAGCATCACAATCTTACTACCTCAGCAAGCAAAGTCAGAGAGAAGACATACATAGCAAGAGAGACACGATACAAAATTGATAAATTCTTAAATCTTTGCAGGAATCTTAATATAGCAATAGTTTTGCATTGTTGAATGTTGAGCATATTGAATCTTTTGAAAGTGCTTCTTTGTGATCGTTAAGTATGATAAGACTCATACGAGCCGCTACAAGCACAGTTTTTATGCTATGCCACCCAGCTCACTAGGAGGTGGACCGCGGAGGCTGCGTTTATCAGCAGAATAACTGAATAAGATACATTGCACAAAATGCGAACGAGACAAATTCACACAAAAAGTATGTGAAATGTATATTTCTAATTTGCTATGCAGATTGCAGACAAATAGTTTCATTAAGGTTCCATTTTTAAATTTTCAAAAGAAAGATTTACCTTTAGAACTTAGAAGAACATTACTATTATTCTGCTGGACATCTTTTTACGAATTACTCATGCAAAATTTTATGAAAATGGTATCTCTCTCTAGTACGGGTTATTGGAATGAGTCTCTACTCTCTAGTCTTTAAAAGTATGTAACTTTAAAAATGGTGGTTTCTATAGGTTTCTTCAAGCAGGTATTTACTAAATTGCATGAATTATAACCTTTACAAGCTGAATGAATTCCCACCGTATGCAAAGTCGCCCCTAGAGGACCGCAAAAAAAGGTAAACTCTTCTGAAGGACTCCAATGGATACCAATCTTGCCTTGTGAATTTTTGTCGGCTGTAGGTGCTAGCTGAATCCGATGCCTTTCCTGTTCTCCCCTCTCTTTATTTGGGCGTGTTCCTCATGCCCCCCATCCCCCTTTTCCAAATTTCTTCCAAAGTAGAATTCTCATTGCTTGTAAAACTATAAATAACAACACATTCCAGCCATCTATATTTGTGCTCATTCATAAGTTTCTTGTTTAGTTCTACTTCAAGCTCTTTGAGCCACTTTACATAATTCCTCTCCAATATGGCAAACCAACCCACCCCGGCTCGTCCATGGTTCCGTTTAGCTTCCATTGCCCGCCCTGCAGCCCCGACCCCGACCCCGACCCCAGCCCCAGCCCCAGCTCCTGCCCCTGCTCCTGCCCAGGCTCCAGAGCCACGTCCACCTCTAGTAATTCGGCCTACATTTAGGCCATTAGCCCCCTCTCAACCAACTCAACCTCAAGAACCCACTCCACCACCACCCGCCACTGCTCCTCCTGCATCCACCGTTGCTCCTCCTGCATCCGCCGTTGCTCCACCCCCAGCCGCTGCTCTTCCGCGATCCTTTGCTGCTCCAATACCAACACCAGCCCCAGCCCCAGCACCAGCACCAGGACCAGTAGTAATAGCACGTCCTATTTTCGCTACTAGCTCAGTTCCATCGTCTCCAGTTCAGAGAGCCTCTGCTCCTGCAGCCCCTTCTTTTACTGTGAATCAGGTCCCTGTGGTATCACAACCTCAGACCAGAGTTTCAGCTCCTTCCTCTTCAGTTCAAACCTCTCCAGTCACTAAAGCAGTGCCATCCTCCTCTTCGGTTCGTACTTCTCCAATTGCTAAAGAAGCACCAACTCAGGCTTTCCCCAATGTCAAAGCAGCCACCACTAGCTATGATACCACCACCATTAAGCCTGCTGCTCAAACCCCACCTCAGTCACCAAAACCCAAGCCTACTGCTCCACCACCTTCTCCTCTAAACCTACCACCTACACGATTGAAGGCTGAAACTGAGACAGAGCAGAGGATCCCACTGGAGGCAGAGCAGAAAACTGTGCTGGTCCAAAAGACTATTGAAAAGCCTAAGCCGTGGCTTGGTGGCATTGCTGACTCGCAGTGGGAGCATAGCGAGCATTACAAGCCCAGCTATGTCCATAGTGGAAAGCATGAAGGGCACAAAGAAGTTGAAATCAAGGAGAAAGGTAGCTACAAAAAGCTTTCGGATTCAGAGGAGGCGGGTACGAGGGTCATAACAATTGCTGGAGAAAACAAAGGTGCTTTCATGGAACTAATTCGATCCCCAAAGAAACATGATGGTTCAGACAAATCTAATTCCTTGCAAGTTAAGAAGGGCATTAGTACAAAGGGTCTCCTAGGCAGTGACTCGGAAAGCTATAGCAGTAGCGATAAGGAGGGAAAGCCAAAGAAAGATAAGAGTCACAAAGGGGCAAACACTGTGCCCATGAGTGCATTCATGAACAGCAATGTGCAAGGTATTAACAACTCCATTGTGTACAATTCCTCATACAACCACCATGACCCTGGGGTGCACCTTTCTCTCTCTAGGAAAGCCTCTGGTGGGTTCCAGGCCAAGGAACGCGTTAATGGCGATAAGGAATAGAGGGAGACGATGATACAGATACTTAAAAAAAAGTTTTTTACTTATTTAATTTTAATTTCAAGTTTTAGGGTATAGTACGTAAGAGAATAAAGGTGGAGTGATATATGAGTGCTGGTGAGAAAAAGGCATGGATTCTGATTCTTCATTGTTAGGTTGCACTTCCAGTGGAGTGTAGCTGAAGATAGTCCATTGCCTACGTTTGGTAATAAAAAGCGGAAGTTTGCTATGTATGTGCCTATATATGAATGCTTATAATTATTTATTGAGCATTAGTTGTACTTTTATAACCAGAATGGAATTTGTCCTTCAATTCCATGATGCCAATGGCCATGTTGTTCAAATTGCATGCAGAGTAGTTTCCTTTTCCTTGCTGTATGTGTTAAGCTATTGGCGTTTAATTGTGTACATATATACATATACTTAAATGTTGATGATGCTGTGTTGGATTCATCTACTTATTTGAAAATGGATGAATATGAGTTCAAGAACTCAATGATAACCTAAAAATTCTAAAACATCCTACTCTTTTTTTTTGATACAAAACATCCTACTCTTATAATACTGAGGATTGTTGGAAAGGTGAGCCCACAAGAGCGATCGCTGTACCAAAAATATTTACCTTGTTTTTACTAGTGAAGAAAAATAGTGGGACTTTGTTATGGCCCAACAAAAACTTATCAGTATGTGATTAGCGGCAATCAGCATGGCTCATGAGACCCAGCCAGGCAATTTAGTCACTTCAATGATCTTATTCTATCAGACCTATTACCTATATATATAGTTTCAGAAAATTTATTTGGCATAGCATCACCACTCAAGTCTATACAATAATGCATGAATGACATTACTCTTCAAGGTCCAAAACAAAAAAGAGTAAGCCGATCTGAAGAGCACTAGAATGTAAAAGCCCAAATATTTTTGGCACACAAATATATTGCCTCACTACGTATTATGTATTGATAATTTTACATTGTTGATTGTTTATTTATAATTTTTTTTAATTATTGTCATCTATTATAAAATTTTAATCTCAAATAGTATTTGCATGCCTAAAGTATTTCTTGATAAATTTGTTCCTTGCATTATAAAAAATACGGAAAATTACATAAAAGGCATAAAATTTATATCATCTTTTGTATTTGGTCCTATGTTTATAATATGAATAATGTTATAAGTACAGACTATTTTACAATATTTTTACAAACTGCTAATGTGGCCAACTTTTTAGTAGTTTTATTTAGGCCCACTATTGATATCACATTTTCACTTACCAATAATCAATCACCACATTAGCAGTTTATAAAATAGTTTGTATCTCTAGCATTATTTTTATAATATTGTCAATTAAAGTCCCTAATTTATGAAATCATTTCAATTTGAAGTCAGTGTACATTTTCTTTATTCATTATGTCAGGTTAGTAATTATCAGAGTAGAGAAAAGAGAGAAACCAACCTCTCAAGTGATGATGAATTCACCTCTGCATTAAATGGGCTATATCTTTTCTTAGTGTCCATTTGGTAAAGATTATTTTTGCTAACTTATTTTACTATTTAGTTTATTTTTGTTATTATTTATGGGTCCTACTGTACTTTTTTGTACTATTCATGGGTCCTACTGTACTATTTCAGTTAACTTTTACTTTTATCTACAGTGTTTTCAGCAAAAAAATTTTAATTTCAATAAAATAAATAGATCCTAAACAGACTTTTAGTATTAGTGTTCACTTACTGATGTAAGACATATATTGACACAGCTTTTTACTATGTAACGTCAAAATCCTTATTAGTGCTTAGGGAATCTTTAAAAATTCCCTAGATTACCTAGGATTAAAAGTCCTATCAAAATGGGATTTGTGGGAACAATGGACTTCAGCTTAACTAAAGACATTTTTATTGGTCAAAGGATGGTCTTATAATATGCATGCATGCATGGGATGAAATTTAGTTAATTTTTATTGGTCCTTAAAAGATTCATTAGTCAACTAAGGGCTTAATTCCCATTTGTTAAGATCTAAAATAATTATACACATGCAAACATAAGATTATGCTTAGAGATAATGTGCAATTCTTTGAATTATTAAAATAAGTATTTGTCTTTCAAGGATGAATAATTGTCTTGATAATTTTGGAAATCAATTTAATTTGGGTTAACCTAACCAGAAAAGAGTACATCACAATTTTAAAACCTTGGTTTATATATCTCAGTAAGATTACCATTATCTCCATGAAAATTTGACAGAAACCTATCAACCCCAGTGAAATCTTATTTTTGAATGTTTTCAAGCTCTAGGAAATTGAAACTTTGTTCATCAAGGAAGAATCTTTCTATTGATAAAAAAAATTTAATTATATTGATGAATGATTGCCTTTTATAGCACCAACATTGTCCTTGAATAGAGGAAGTTATATCAACGATGTGAGTTTTGGGCTCACCTTTTATGCATAAGACTTTATCTTCATCAAGCACAATCTTATCTCATTAGCTATGTTCAACAGGATTGTCTTCATAAATTGGTAGAGATCCTAACCTACGACACCAACTCTTTCAATGTGTTCATCCATCTCTTTAATATTGCAATCCTCCTCCTTCTCCACATAACACGAATTTGGATGGCGGTTATGAGGTCAATTTCCAATGGCTAAGGCAGTGAGCTACTCTGATGGGGCATCAAACCATTTATTCATCTGCTGAAAGAACACCTTTGCAACCTCATTGTATTTATACACGTCAACTACGCCAACATGGCTTCTCTCACGTGCTCTTCTTTGTGCCATGGCAGGAACGCTTAACCTTTGTTTAATAACAATTGATGTAGTGTAGTATGGCTCTAATACAAATTAATGTAGTGCAGGCGTGCAGAAGCAGAATTAGTATCATTCAATAACTAAAACTCTTTCACAAAACTTAAATTCTAGAAAAACTCCACACTAGAAGGCAAAAGAATAGAGAAATCCTCTCAAAAGAAAATTATATTCATAACAGCTTCATTATTACCTAGTCCCTCTAAATTATTTTTAGAGGATGAGATTTTCTCTGTCTCCTTTAAAAAAAACAAATAACAAAGTTCTACTTCTCCTAAAGAAATGAAACAACTTAATTAGGAAAAGAGAAAAGAAAAAATACAAAATTCTTATTCAATTAGGAAAAAGAAAGAACATAATCTAAAATTCTAATTTAACTAAAAAAGGGAAATAAAATTCTAATTCAACTAGAAAAGGAGAAACATATAATAATTATTTTATGTTCAATCAACCAATTTGCATTACAACCCCATATTCAAAATATCAAGCCGAGAAATCAATTAATGTACCCTACAGAAGATTTAAAAAAAAAAAAAAACCTTATGGAATCCCCACATATCTACAAGCAAGAATCTCAAAATCAATGGCAATCTCGTCGGACCTAACCCATGCCCAAGCTCGTCACCTATGGTCTTGTCATTCCTAATAACTACCCATGCCTGATAATGAGGAAGACTTTAGTTGATCTAAATTTGAAAACTTATGGCTTTCTGGCCACCTCATCTAATTAGGTTGCTAAATACTAACACAAATCATCTAATTAGGTTGCTAAATACTAACACAAATCCTTTATACAGTGAAAACTTGAAGTAGTAATACAGGGATATGCAAATTATTAGTGTCTATTCTCATGAAATTGTGATCGATAATAATCCTTAATTTTTATTCTATTCTACTTTTCAACATTTTATTTCTTACTCATAGTGTCAATTTTATTTTACTTAACATTACATTAACACCGGAGTTCCTCTCGTTTATACTCCCCTAAAATGGAGCTTTTGTAACTAGATAATTTTAAAATAGCATTCACATCCGGTCTTCTAAATGGTATATGTTGGTATAATTTAGCATCAAAGCACAAAAAACCACCATTACCTAGTCTTCCAATTTTAAAAAAATTTACAATCTTGCTACAATGCCATCTTACTTATACAACGGTATTGTAGCTCCATTGTATAATTTTTAATATATTTTACACCCTCTACAGTACCATATAAATTTATTCTTTTCTCACTCTTTCTTTCATTTCTCTCCATCTTCCATCTCTTCTCTCTCCCTTGTTCTTGTTCTGCCCTCTCTACTCCTCAAACTAGAAACTCCCTTTTTTCAAACCCAAAACCCCATGTGGTGGTGGTAGCGGCAAAGTTAGGCATGGCATAAAAGTTCCGTTGATGTGGTGGTGGTGGAGGCGTGGGTCTGGATCAGTGGTGTTGGCAAGGTGGAGAACATGGTGGGTTTCAATATTGGTGAGATCGGCGGTGGTGGGTTGCTGGGTTTCAGCGTTGTGGTTGTCGGCGAGATCGACAATTTCTTTGTGTGTGTGTGTGTGTGTGTGTTTTCTCTTGGTGATTATGTGGTGGTTGTTGCTTGTGGATGTGGTTGTTGTTGGTGGTTTTTGGAGGCTTCTTTGTTTTGTTTTTTTTTGTTTTTTTTTTTCCTTCTTTGTGATGGCTCTTTCTTGTGGTTGTGGTTGGTGGTGGGTTTGGCGGTAGGTGTTATGGGTTTGCTCAGATTGGTGATGGGTTTGGTGGAGATCGGCATGGATTTTGGATTCAGATTGGTTTGTTTGGTGGTGGCGTGGTGGTGGTGATTGTGATGGGTGGTTGAGAGAGAGAAACAGAGACTAGAGAGAGAAGAGATTAGAGAGAGAAGTGAGAATATTTTTATATTATTTTTATTTTACTTTATATTATTTTAATGTATAGTATGGTAAAATAAAAGTTGAAATGTTAAGTGTGTTTTAAAATGGTATGGTATAAATGATAAAGTAGCTTTTAAGATGGTCAAATGAAATTTTTTGTAGAAACCGAATGTAAATGCTCTTAGAAAATTTTAGTGAATGAGAAATAGATTTAAAGATCAGATTTTCAGTGATGAGATCTAAAGATCTCTAAGCTCTCCAATTAGAAATCAGTTTAGCTCTTGCCCGTAGAACACAGTTTGGTTTACGATTCACCCATCTTCTCTGTATTGCATTGCAAGCAAACCCATTGGGTTGTGCCCAGGGGGGTCGATACCGTACTGGTACCGGCCGTACATACCGTACCGGCCAGTGCACCGGTACCTGTACACTTCTATTTTGTACCGGAAAAAATACAGGCCGTACCGGCCATACCGGCCAATTTCAGGCAATACCGGCCGGTACAGAAAAAAGCTTTTTTTTTAGTTTTGTAATTTTTGAATTTTTGTAAGGGCATAATGGTAACTTATTTACATTAACTTATTAGTATTATTTGTTTTCTTAGTATGCAATGAACAACTAAGCTTTCTATTTTTTATATTGTGTTTTTTTTTTCTTTTTTCCTTTTAATTGATACTAAAGTCTAAAACTATGAATAATTTGTTCTGAATTGAGGTAATGTTTTATGATAAACTTTTATATTTACTATAATATAAGTGAAATATTATATGCTTATAAACATGGTTCTAGAGATTTTGGTGTGTGTGTGTGTGTGTGTATATATATATATAAAATAACGGTAAACTCAAAACGGTACACTGGTATTGATCGGTATCCGAAATATATCATACCGGTGGCCAAACCGGTACAGCCTCCGGTACGGTATTGACTTCCTTGGTTGTGCCACACATCTCCAGGGGTTATTTTAGAGTAATTTATTTTAGGTTTTTTAATTGACACGGTGTGATAATTTGACATGACATAATTTAATTGGCTGTGTGATAAATTTAGGTGACATTTAACTATCTTTTTTTAAACAATATGTTGTACGATTGCAATTTTACGAGAAAAAATTAAAGTTATCCCTAATTTCAAGGATGTAATTTGTAATTGAACCCTTCATTTTTTTCAATAAAATAGTTGATTTGAGATTTTTCTTAATTTTTCCTTTCTACTTAAATTGAGGGAGACTCCATATAAGTCTCTTATAATCAGGGGAGCAATATCTACAGTTGAATCTCCATGTTAAAATTAGTTATTGGGAGATTACTTAAAAAAAGAATATTGGCCCTTCCAAATCCTAATTATCACAGACTAATTAATGTTCTTAAATAACTAGTTTCATACATAATATCTTGTCTTGTTGCTTCTTTAATTTCTTTCATTTGTAGGGACCTGCAAGGCAGTTTCCATAAACAAACACCCAACTTTGTCCATGTAACCTATTTGGTAGATGCATGGATCCCCACTAAATTCTCCAGGCAGAAATGAGCCAATGGAATACTCCCTTAATGCACTTTGTTTGGTCTTCAAGTTAAAACTAATACTATCAAACATTAAGTGGGTCTGTGTGTTGTCTAAAGCTTTGCACATGTGCTTTGGATGACAAAGACGATACATCTATTTGATAGAGCTAGCATAGCTAGCTCTCTAGATTTTCTGGGTCGTGGATATTTGCAATTCTCATATCTATGCCGTGAGCTGTTAACCTGTTATTGGTAAAGAAAACGATTCTGAAGGAAAAAGAGAGGATAGGGCTCTGCCAGATAGTACTCGAAAAATGATCAAGTGGATGGGTCACAATCTTTTTGACTAGATAAATGAATTCAATTAAGTAAAATAGACTTTGTTGTTGCATTATTGAAAAGAATAACAGGTTGCCATATTTGATATTTCCCCTATGCTATATAGCTCTATTTTTCTCCTATAATTCTAGTGCTGCATTAGCATTAAGCTATGTTTTTTCAGATGAACTAGTGGGGAATGTGATTCACAGAAAATATGCTCGATTAATCTTAATTGTGGCTGCGGTGGTGATGCTTGGAAACAATGTGACAGATTAGGGAAAAAAAATTGTATTAAAACATATTTAACAATAAGTTTGTGCAAATTAAATTATGTTGATTTGCAGTTAAAATTACAAAGTTCTGTGTTGCATGCAATAGGTGCTGCTATGCTCTAGAATGGTGATGGAAGCGAATAACGTTTGGGGAGAAGGGAGAAAGCATAGGAACCAAAAAGATCAGTGAGTCAATTTTCTTGGCTCATGTGGTTAGTACTTAGTAGCTGTGATAATTAATTTTCCTGTTAACGTTTGAATAACGTTTGGTTAGTACTTCACTTTCATTCATTCATCTTTCAACTTTGTTCAATTCAGCCCTTCCCCCATTAATCTGTCAGAATTTAGCCATGAAGGACCCCCCAAAACAATGTAGTTTTAATGTTTTATATTGAACAAAGTTGAAAGTTAACCGTGCAATTCTAACGGAATCACTAAATTGAACAAAATTGAAAGTTAAAGTACTGAATTGAACAAAAATAATGAAATAAATTTTAGGCAAAACTAAATGATGCAACTTGTAATTTAACCTATTTTTTAAGGGGAAAGAAAAACTTGCATGGAGTTCAAGCCCAAATTATTAATGAGCTTCTTGTTGTGTCAATCAATATCAAGCAATAACACCGACTTCAGTATGCCTGTTTCATTTGAATCTGAGATAGGACAAGGAAGTTAGGCGAATAGCATATTTTATTGGTGAATAACATTTCATTAGATAAAAGGGAAGTATTCCATTACAGACTACAGTCTACAGAGAAGAGATGTGACAGAGATAGTTCCTTCCAAATTACAAAAGAGGGCATTTTGCCAACACACTGCCTTCTCTAAATGCATGAACTGCATCTCAACAAGAGAAAAAAGACAAAGCATTCTTGGCAGCAATGATCAAAAATTCAATGGACAAATGGATTGTGCACTGTGGGGATTGAATTACATTTATTGCATTATGATGCTTACTAAACCAGCATCTCATACTTTGAACACAGCCAGACATGTTGCTTTTGACTCGGCCGTGAGAGGATCGATCATTGTTTGGTACCAATTCAGTCCAAAGACTCCAAACATGGAGAATTTCTGTCTTATGATTCCTACACCCTGTTGCTAGACTTGATCTTTTGCCCCGAGTAGCTACATCAAAGGTTATTTAATTTAGGTGGACCAAATCTTTATCTCTTTTCCTTTTTTTTTTTTTTTTTAAATAAAAAAATAGTTATTTATTTTTTCAGAAAGAGGGATTAAATTCTTGACAATCTGTTCTGCGTGAAACAAATTCCAAGCCTGCAAGTGATCTAATAGAACGCATTGATACTTTTAGTTACATGACATTTTTATTGAATCATGTGATTTGTTTAGATATTATATATAGATTGTCTTATAATTCATCACGTAACGGATTAGATAAAATTCCTCAAAACTAGTTTTCAAGCTAACTTCCAAAGAAATAGTTTTAGCCTTTCAATAATCATTAGTTTTTGTAATGATTTTCACTTGGCTTTTGTTAATGAAAAAGTTTAGGGACACAACTTTTGCCACTACTTTGAAGTGGTTTGAGTAGTGGAAAAAAAGTGGTCAGTCCTTGTAAGATGTATATCCACAATTCATAGTCAACCACTTCGTTAAATTGTGGAAAACATTGTGGCAAATAGAGTAATTGTAGAAAAACTGGTTGTTTGTTAGAGGATCTCAATCAGTGAAGTTAAAGAGAATGTCCGTTGCATCTATTCATGGGCATTGCAAATCGTACAGAGCTTGAAGTCCCTTAAAGAGAACCGATTTTCATGTCTCAACCCAATTTTGTTTGTAATAATTTACAAATTATTGTAATTTCTATATTGTTTATTTGTATTCTCACCAACAATTTTGAACAAAAGAAAGTGCGTTTTTGTTGTATAAGGGGAAGCTTTGTTAATCAGTATGCCACTTTGGTGGCCTAAACTATCATCCATTGGGAAAAAAAAAGAAAAAAAAGAAAAAAAGAGAAAGAAAAAGAAAAATGAGATTGTAAAATTTGGCCTTTACAAATGAGGCTAATTTTTTTAAAATTCTGGTGGTGATAACCTCCCAAAATTATATGCATAGTTGTGTTTAATTTAACGGAAATTGATTTCTAGAAAATATTTTTCGCATTTATGGGTGTTTAGGGCAACAAAAAATGTTGGTCAACCGAAAATTATTCTCCAGTTGACCATATAATAAAGGCAATTATGGTGAAAATTAGTTTATGCTTTCATTGTCCATAAATAATTTTCTGCCTCGTCCAAAACTTATCAATTGAACTTCCACTCCCCGCCAACCACTGTTTGCCATCCAACCACCACCCTCCACTAACGTCCCTAGTCTTTGGTGGCCAACCATCCCTATTGGTGGCCGTTACCGATCACAATATTTTTATCTGAAATTTCATCTTTTCTATTATATACATGCTTGGGAGATGAGAAAATGTGAGAAAGTAGTAAAAAAATAATTTTGTCTATAGCATTTTCAATATCACAATCAAACACTAGAAAATATTTTTCGGAGTGTTTTCAGAAACACAACCCAATGTTTGAAAATAATTTCTATTCTAAAAAATATTTTCACCTGAAAATATTCAAAAAACATTTTCTGTAGAACCAAACCAAACACAACATAAAATTTACCCCCATATATATATATATATATATATTATATATATATATTAATTTATATCCCATACTTTGACCCTTAAGGATTAGAGGGAGTTTGGTACACCATTTCAAAAAACAATTTTCAGTTTTTAAACAACATTACACGTATTTTCACACATTTTTTCACTCATATGTATTTTCACACATGTTTCAAACAACAAAATACATGTTTTTAAGTGCATGTGCCAAACACCTCCTTTGGTTCGGCTCTTAATAACAGCCGGATTTAGTTATAAGGGCTTCGTGTTGGAAATGCCAAAAAAACAAATTGAACTATAGGGCTTTTGATGAATGCTTCCACTACTATATATTTCCAATTATTTATGTTTCTCAACCCCTCTAATAATTCCCGTTATCAAACAAAAAAAAAAAAAAGTGCTAATAAACTGCCTTGAGTATGACATCGAAGAAGATGTGAGTGGCAGTTGGAATGACAGGAGTGCCCGCAAAATGGTTAGATAAAGTGGGATACAACATACAAGTCATACAACATGGACTGTACAAATCTTTTATGCAATAAAGTGCTTTGTCATTCACTAGATTTCAGCATATGAAGAATCAAGTCATTTTTCTTGCCTAAATTTTTCTTCTTTTGTGACCCAAAAATGTATGCTTGCAATTATCAGCAAGGACCAACGATGTCCCACACCACATTTGAAAGATTAGATTAGTTAGCTCTACGAAGAATCCGAAGCATTTTATTAGCTTTTAGGCAGCAACAAGAGCCAGAGAGCCTAACGTCCATGCTTACCATCCTAATTCGTTTTAGTCCTTTTAGCCTTTGTTGCTACCAGACAAGTAACTAAGGGTCAAAAAACAGTACCATCAATATGACTTCGATTTCTTCTATGGCTATGTTTGATGTTTCCCTTTGGCTAAGCTCTATTAAAACCTGCTCCAGCTAAGCTTTGATTTTCATGGTACGTTCTATGTAAATGTCTTAGCTGCCCATATGGGTGCTAGCTAGCTAAGCTAGCTTCTTGTTTTTTTAATTTGCGACAACAGGAAAAACATGATAGCGATCCATTTGTACACAATCAATTAGCTCAGGGTATGGTCCTTCATGTGTACAGAGATGGTCCTAACATGAAAGTGATGCTTCATGAATGGGGAAAGGAAGCGTGACATGAAGTCATGCTCAAAAGTCCTACATTTTAAAGGTTGGGGGGGGGGGGGGGGGGGATTTATTAAAGGTTCTTTCACGATTACACATTTTGCCACAATTTTTTAAAATAGTTGTTAGAGCCTTGTAATTTAATTAATTTTTTTTTGCATTTCCAATATAGGATTCAAAATTTCCCTGGTATTGGATTATAAAATTAAAAGAAATAAAATTTTGATAAAATTAGTGGTTGAAATGAAGTCCTTATTAATAAAGCAATACAGCTTGGCAGTTGGGTAATCAGTGCCAGTAAAGGTGCAGTCGGTCAAGTCCAGGTCCAGCCCAATCAACAGATGGAATCTTGAGAGAAAGGTGATACTTTTGGGTCCAAGAAAAAGGCAAAGGAACTTTCATGCCGTTATAAGCGAAAAGTGTTAACTTGCCTGAGATGATGCAATCAGTTAAGGTTCACTTATTCTTATTAACTTTTTTTCATAATTATTAATGTGGCATGTTGTGTCGTGAGTGTGACTAATGACTAATTAGTATCAATGATGAACTGATATGCAGTAAATTTGTTCCAATCACTTTGTTAAAATTAAAGAAAAAAAAAAGAAAATGAAAACTTGGATGAAAACTTTTTACCTTAACAAGTTATAAAAAAAAAAAAAATTGTGAAAAATAAGTCCCTAACATTAGTCAATGATATGCTTACCGACATGGTTGTCAAAATTCCGATTTAGAATTTATAATCCTACGATTTAGAATCTACAATCCTACGATTTAGAATCTACAATCCTACGATTTTACGATCCCACTTGTCCAAAACGATCCTGATCTTTGAGATCATTCAGGATCGGTAAAATTGTTCAATTCCGACGATCCCAAATGATCTTAGTTTATTGTAATCTTTTTTAACTTAACGGGAAGGCTCAATTGGATCCAAATGAAAATTAACATTCCAATAGACCAAGTTTTGCGATTCTAATGTGGAGAAATAGAGTGTCATTTGGACCAAAATAAAAAATAACATCCCAATAGTGATGTATGGCAATTACAAATGATGCTTACAAATGCATGTAGTGATGTATGGTAATTACATCAAATAGATGCAAATTTTTGGTATTTTATGAATGAATGTATAATTTATGCGATTATTTAACTTACTAATGTTTATTTTTTGTTTTTTTCTCAAATAATGTAGGATTTTACGATCTACAATCCGATCTTACGATCTACAATCCGATCCTACGATCCATGATCACACCTCCCTCCCACGATCTTACGTAGGATCTCGATTTTGACAACCTTGATTACCGATGAGACTTGTTTAGGCAGCAAATAATTAGAAAAAGAACCTGTACTAGAATATTGGGGAAGTTATTTTTCCAATGCAGAACTGGAATTTCAATTTCATGCTCCTACTCTTGTCCCTTTGAATTTTTGAATGACTTTTTCTTAGAATTTATCAGGAACTTACCTTAAATTCAGAAAAGAGTAGGAGCCTGGAGCTAGCATGAGGTCCAAATTTGCAAAATAACATAATTCTTGTAGCATTAAGGTTGCATTTGATATTGACTTAAAAAGTCAGCTTTTATCTTGCTATTTAGCTAATTTTTGCTACTATTCATGGGTTCCATTACACTTTTTGGTACAATTCATAAGTTTCATTGTACTATTTTAGTTACCTTTTAACTTTATCTATAGTACTTTCAGCAAAAAGTTTTCAGTTTCACCTAAATAAGCTCTTTTCAAACATACTCTAAGTGTGCGTTTGACTCTAAATTAAAGACCAACTTATTTTACTATTCAGCTTATTTTTGCTACTATTCATAAGCCCTATTACACTTTTTGGTACTATTCATGAGTCTCATTCTACTATTTCAACTAAATTTTACCTTTATTTACAGTATTTTTAGCAAAACTTTTTCAGTTTTAACAAAATAAACGAATATCAAACAGACCCTAAGTATTTAAAGTTATTTATGATGTAATTTCAGCACTTCAAATTTTAGCTGAGTTTTTTTTTAAGTAAAATTTTTTTAGCTGAATTCATTGTATGTTAAGTGAATTTGTGTTTTAACATCACCGTTTTTAATACTTAGGGTCAATTTGGGATCCGCTTATTTGTTGAAATTAAAATTTTTTTACTGAAAATACTGTAAATAAAGGAAAAAGTTAGTTAAAATAGTACAGTGAGACCTATGAATAGTACCAAAAAGTGCAGTAGGACCCATAAATAGTACAAAAAATAAACTGATTAGTAAAAGAAGTTGGTAAAATAATTTTTGCCAAACACACACTTAAAATCATATTTAAAAAAAAAAAAAACTGATAGATTCCCAAATAGTTTCAAAATAGTGTTAATTTATATAATAATTATTAAAATAAAATTATTTTATAGCTTTTCCCCTAGCATAAATCCCTCTCCCACTGTACTCTGAACATTATCTTGAAATCTACAAGACATCAGTTCTCTCAGATAAAAAATGTTTTTATCATGCGATTGTTAATTAATCGAGTTTAATAGAATTAATTTTGTGAATTTTTATTTAAAAAATCTTCTTCTTTAAAAAAAAGAATTTTTTTTTTTTTTGAGTTGCCTAATGGCGATTGGCAAGTCTTATATAATGGTGAGCCCCAACATGTTAGCCATTGTTCCTTTCACTCATTTTATCTATTTATTCACGGGTCTTCTTTAAGTTGGACCCTTTTTTTTTTTTTAATTTTTTGGGATAAAGACTTTAAGTTGGACCTTGACTGCTCATAGTCTCGCACCAAGAAATATTAAAAGTTAAGCAACAATATAAATACTTTATTTACATATTTATTTATTTCTATAGTTTGGCCATTGTCATTTTGGTCATGTAAGTTTGTATTCGTTGTCGCCGTCAGTCATTCCATCCATAATTTCTGTTATCTATTAAAAATTAAATTTTTTAATAAAAAAGACAAAATACATATTTTAAGTTTGGTAAATTTTCATTTTAGTTTTGTAAGTTTCATTTGTGTCATTTTGGTATTGTAAATTCATATTTATTGTCAACATTAGTCCTTCCTTTTTCTTTTTCCTTTTGGTGTGGATAAATAGTGTCCTTTATGCCAACTTTTTTTTTTAAAACATAATGGAGAAAGGACTAAAGGTAACAACAAATGTGAAGTTATGAGACCAAAATGACAAAAATCATATATACAGAACTAAAATTATAATTAAAAATTTTAAGGGTATAATTTGTATTTTTCCTACCATTATCATCTCCTTAAATTAATTAGATAAAATTTTAAGCTTATATTGGAATGTGAGACATGAAACTCACGAAAATCAATTGGATAACAAATAAAATAAAAAGATAAAAAACAACAACTCACGATGATCAAATGTTTCATGCGTGTTCATCCATAGGACTGTTTTTCGTTGGGGAATATTTCAACAAAGTCAGCTATTAGATAACTCATAATTCTAGACTCAATGAAAGTAGTACATTGGAAGGAAAAATATGGAAAAAGTTATGGAAGTTAAAGGTAAGGAGTCAAGAGCCTTGTAGCTTAATTGACACATTCTTATGCATAAAGTGTTTGGAGATCTAGGAGAGAAAAAGTCAAGGGGTTAGTAGCATATTGTAGCAATCTAAAAAAGAAAAGAAAAAAAAAGGAATTAGGACAAATTGTTATTTTATTTTAAAGAATATAGTTGGGCATTATTAGTAAAAGAACTAATTTCTAAAACAAAATGCATCCTAATTGGAGTTGAGGGAGAAGACTTTAAAGTTTCTATTGTGTTAATCACACTATGATACCATATTTAATAAATTGGAGGTGGTAACCCCAAAGGATTTGTTTAGTGGTTTCTAAGATTTCATTATATCCATGAAATTATGGGTTTGAAACCTTTTGCTAATATTTTAGGAATTTCTTCAGAGTTAATATGGAATTTCCTCATGTAATAACTTGGTGTGTGTGTGAGATAGGAAAACCGCCTACATTTGAGGGAATAATAAGATACTCAAAGAGGTTTGGATATTTGCATTTGTCCAAAAAAATAAGTAAATTGGAGGTGATAGAAAATAGACGTGGAAGTAGAAATGGAAGCATAATAGAAAATTATGTAGTTTAGTCTAACAATTCATGTTCAAATCCTATATTACAAAATAAACCCAATATGACAATTTATAGGAGTCTAAACATTAGACTAACCACATATTAACTATGGTTAATAAACTTAAAGTAAAATTATGAGGCTTGGCTTGCACACAAAGCAGGATTAGTCTTCAGCCATACTATTGTTCTTAATATATCTCTAACATATTCATTCAGTGCCCAATAACAATAATCATTTGGTCTTATTCACAATGGTTAATCAGGTTATTTGATATGAACATCAATATTCGAATGGATCAAAATAATCATAATTCAACCAAAAGATAAATTGATGTAAGAACCAGGATTCAAATATTCCTCCAGATGTGATTTGGATGGAGTTAGACAAAAATGCTATATTGAAAATAGGATGGAAGTTGAAGGACTTAATTGAAAAAATTTAACCTATAAAAATAAAAATGAAAACAGATCAACTTAGGTGTTGGGTTCAATGGACTTAAAAGATGTGTCATATATAAACCTAAAGGTCCTCAGTTTCATTTCATTTACCACACTATTAATCATTGGTGTTTTCAGTGTGTTTTATTTGTAGGAAATGGGATAGCTGGCTAAAGATTAATACACCACTTCCTTTATAAAAAAACAAACAAACAAATAAAACTTAGAAAGTGTAATTTATCATAAAATTTTTGGAGAATTTTAAAGGTTTTCATTATATTAGCAATGTAAACTTATTGAAAACTTTTTGCAAATGTGTATACCATTTGACACATTTTGTGTGTTTACAATATAAGTTTACATTGCTGGAAGAAAATAAGCTAAGAATTTTCTAAAATTTTTAATTCAAAATTGGAATGTCATTGGCTGGTGTAGTAATAAATAGAACATGCAACATGCGAAGAAAAGCAGTAAGCAGTGAGCAGTAAAGCACTAAGCACATCATATCGAGAATTTCGGCACATCGATCAAGCCAGATAGACCCAACATGGTGGCTCGTCAAACAGGCCATGCACCACAAACATGGCTAAATCCTAGGCCCCACGCTCACTGGACACGTGTCTTCCCCTGATTATCCCCATGCAGCTGGCCCCTTTCTTTTAGGCATTCCCAACACTCCTTTCCTTCACTCACTTTGACATTTAGTTCCATTGTTCCTGCAGACTCACTCACCAACTTGCAGAGAGAAGAAAAAAAAAATGAAGGTAATAAGAAGCATGCACATTGTTTTTCTAGACTATGCCTATATGTATTTCATATGTTTTTACGAGCCCACTTATTTATTTATTTTAATTTTCTTTCCTTGTGACAGATCTTCAACTGGGTACACAAGAGGTTTCATCACACTGTCCTTAAGGGTTTGATTTTTGTCACTTTGGTCTTTTATGAATTTTTTACTTAAAAAACCAAATATTCCATGCATTAATTTTAAATATTCTTGTTCAACCATTCTTGTCAAGTACACTATTGGCTTTTATATATGCTACGTTTTTTACTAAAATTTTGACACAAATAAAGTGTGTATGATCTATATATGTGTATCTTCTATTTACAGTTTGTTTTTTTAGCACAGATGGGCTTGCTCGAAACGTGAAAACAACTGAATCAACTACTAATAACAGTGACAAGCAAGCTTTACTGAAACAAGTGGCTCTTGCTGAAGTGCTTGATGGTTGGAGGGATGGCATTCTAACCATTGGTACGTTTGGGTTTGATCCTCTGAAACCCTTTAACCAACAAAAGGAATATTTGGTTTTGGAAAGTGAGGAAGAGGATGAGGATATTGAGGAGGTTGAAGCTGGACAATATTCCAATGATGATGACGGGGATGGCGATGACAGCGACGAAAATGCCCAACATGAAGAGCTGAATCCATTGATGTTCACAACATTTGAACACAATTTTGAGGATTTGGAATTAAACCCTGACCATGACATTAATGTTTGTAAACCTGATGTGATTATGACTGTTGATGGTGTTCCTCTAAGTCCTCCAGAATATGATGAATTGGACAACAGGGAAGGAGAGGAAAAGAAAAAGAAAGGAGAAAGAATAACACTGGCCGACCTTTTCTTGGCTGATGCTGATGTGAAAGAGAAGCTTGATCCTGACCACTTCTTCCCAAATTCTGGTAAAAAAACTGTGCTTCGAACCAAGAATGGTCTCTCTTTTGCCAAGAAGTTCATTCCTCGTGTTAAAGGAGTTAAAGAGGATGCAAGTCCAATAAAAAATCTGCAACGAGTGAGTGATATTATTTTCTCTTCACCTCTACTACTTTTAGTCACCCTCATGCACTATCTTTAATCTTCAAATCACCCATTAGTGTTTTGTGAGTGTCATTCTAATACCATAGTTTTTTTTTTAAAAATAAATTATTATAACGAGTAGGCGAGGGGAATAGTGATTTGAACCTTGATTCTCCTCATAAGAGAACTCGCGTAATGCTATGAAGCTACAAAACTCTTGATGGTACTCTAGTCATTAAATGCCTAAATCATTGAGGGTTATAATATGATTTGCATTTGATTGTCCTAGGTGTGATCGAGGACATTTTATTTTGCTACTATTAAATAATTGCTACTTGTTTGTTTTAATTAGGTAGCCATACTCATCAAAAAAAGAAAAAAAGAAAAAAAAAAAAGAGAGGTAGCCATAAGGTAGTAGAGTATTAATCTTATAGGCCTTTAATGGAGTAAGCTAAGTTCAATGAATTAGTTAACTTTTTTGTAATGCTATAGCTTATGAAGAAAATGTTGAAGAGGAAGATCCATCCAGAGTTTGAAGTCAAGATACACAAATCAGAAAGTCAGACGCCTGGAGAAACAGGAGTTATCACCAATGATGAACATGGAGTCTCTGAATCAGTCACTCTACTTCCAACTCAAGGTATTCTTCAAAATTTATTGAGACCCCAATTTTGTTTTTTTCCCCCATATTTCATTCGCAATTTTTTTTTTCAATTTACAAATTGTGTAGAATAGTTAACTGAGAGCAGGTACTTAAAATGTGAACTAAATTTTCATTGTAGTGCAAAGTCTCCTTCAATAATTGTGATTCGATCTTGAACACCCAATCATTGGGATAAAGTACTAACATCGCCATGTCCCGTTTCGAATGTCATAACATCTGGGGAAAGAACAGAAAATTCGATGTCGTTAGATCTTCAATTCCCTAATGGAAAAGAGGGGGAAAAAAGAGAAAACAAATCACATGTCCCCTAGTCTTGCCATCATCTAATCTAAATGGGACCTATTGCAAAATTTAATGGCCAAATTCATGAACAAAATGCTACATTTCTATGTCTAGTCGTTTCTTTTGGTCTGGTAGGCTGCAAAAGGTTCCGTTTTTCACATACCAATTATCAGAAACTCTAATGGTACAAAAAAATTTCTTAATTGAAATGATATATTGGAGTTGGTCCGTGTAAAATTGATTACACCAATCATAACTTGAAACTTTAAGTCAAAGGCCTTGTAACTAAATTGACACCTCCCCATACACAAAGTGCTTGAGGGAATTTAGGGAGAAAATGGTTCAAACTGCAGGGTTAGTAGCATGTTGTAATTATCTCTAAAAAAAAAAAATTTGACACTTTTAACAATTTGTGGGGGGGAAAAATGTAAATATTTTTTGTGAACTTAGCATTGCTCATCAGTTATTAATGGATTGGCCCAGGTATGGAACTTTAGCTTTTATGTCCAAAAATGAAAAGAATGCAAGTCCCTTGTAATTTCACATTCTATGCTCTAGCCTTTTTCACCCTTCTTCTTGTACTATAGGAGCTCGTTAACCTGTTCTACTTGTACATACTCTTTTAAGTGTTATGCAATTTCCACGAGAAGGTCAAGGTGGGTACACAAAAAAGAAGCCATCCTCACTGTCATCTTCAATATGATAAAACCATCTACTGGTAACGGGTCCCTTCTACAATACAATTCGAAAGATAAATCCAACCAGGAAGGTATCATTATAATGACATTCCAATCATTCTTTGATATGTCTATAATCCAATGGTGGTTGTATTTTATTCGAATTTTACTTCGGCCCACGATTTCTCTTTAATGGGCCTGCTTTGTCTGCCACAACTCGATTTACAAGTGGAAAGAAACCCATTATCTGTTTGTCCAGTGATTCATTTGATCATAATTAGAGTCACCATGAACATCATGATATATCATGTAATTGCATATATTTTTGGAAATAGAGAGGTGCATGAACTTTGTTGATAATTTTTCCCTTTTGTTGTTGCAGGTGCTACAATCTGAAATTTCATCTGAATAATGGCCTGGTCTCCTAGAAATGTGTATTTTTTTTATTGTTATAAAATAACTTTTCATGGACAATATTAATTAGGTTTTCTTGTTTATGAACTACTGGACCATGTGATTCTGTTTTGTAAGGTTCCTCCAATGTTTTGGCTTTAGTGTATGATTGAAGTTTGATTTGTTGCGTACAATGGTTTATGTTTTGGCATTTGGATGCATCATGTTAGGTACGTGGGATTGGACTTTCATGCTACAAGCCTACAACAATAGAATGAAAATGGTATTAATTCTTGAAAGTGTCTTGACTTGATTTTTTATTATGTGATAAATAACAACAAACCAAGAGTTCCAATTAATGGCTCTTTAGCCACCTATCAATACCTTGACTCTTGTGGTGGGTAGGGGTGTCCAAGCAGCCCGCCCACCTGTCCAATCTACCCGTATTCTACTCGCTACCACTCAATCCGACAAATCCGGGTCGAACGTGGGTCTGGAGCTCTCTAAACCTAACATTGGTGGGTTGGTTGCAGGTTTCTTTTCTCAAAACTCGTGAAACTCGACTTGCCTGTAAGATTTATTGTTTCTGGGGATTTTTCAAGCATTTTAGATTGGATCTGGCGAGATCTCTTCGAGATTTAGTCCAGATCCTTCAAGATCTGGCGAGATCTCGTCGTTATCCAATGAAATATTTCGTCGGATCCAGCCAGATATCGACTAGATATCAACGGATTCGGCTAGATATTAGCCAGATCTTGACGGATTCGGCTAGATATCGGTCGGATCTCGTCGGAATCGACCAGATATTTGTTGAATCTTGACAGTACCGGCCAAATATCAGCTTCGGTGATAAAACCAATACTGACCCGATACAACCTGAAACCGATGAGACCCGAACTAGTGGATCCGATTAGATCTTCCGAGTCGGTTTTGCATTACATTTTCATTCACTCGAATTATTCAAGTCGAGTTTGGGTTGGGTACAAACCCGAACTGGGCCTATCTGTGGACAGCCTTAGTGGTGGGTATATCTTTGGCCAAATATCGGCTTCGGTGATAAAACCGATACAGACCCGATACAACCTGAAACCAACGAGACTCGAACTAGTGGATTCGATTAGATCTTCCAATTCGGTTTTGTGTTATGTTTTCATTCACCTGAATTATTCAAGCCGAGTCTGGGTTGGGCACAAACTCGAACTGGGCCTATCTGTGGACAGCCTTAGTGGTGGGTATATCTTTGGCCATTTAGGCTGCCAAAAACCCCAGTTAGATTTTTTGTCTTGGTTTTTACTTCATTTTTAATTGACTCTTAGATTCTAGGGAGGAAAAAGTTCGAGGTGCAAGGTTGCAGCATATTGTAACTACCTAAAAATTAAAAGGCTAACAATTTTCAAATAAACTAATTAATACAAACCTTTGTTGTGATAGGTACGATTTAGTTATCATTGGCATAGCAAATGAATCTTTGTAGAGGAATCAAACCATGAAATTACTACAATATGTGTCTTTTATTGGACCATGTAAAAGGAATTTTCAAGAAATCAAGGTCTATGAAGCTATGATGATTAATAAGAGAGGTGAATCCCTCATTGGAGGATGTGGCTAGAGTACTCCCATCTCTTTTGGCAATTTGGGAAAGTACAATATTAAAGTCTCTAATCCAAAACCAAGGTTCCCTAGAGGATGAAGCGGTTTGGTGCAAGGCTTCCCAAAATTAATATTAGCAAATTGAAACCAAGTAATAAGAACCAATCGTAGTTCAAGGGTTTTGTAAATAAAAACCAAATACTATTAACAAATTGAAAAACACGTCACCACGACTTATTCATAGGGTTTTCCATGGGTCAGATCAGATCGGGTTTGGGTTCAACCTGTACCCTTGATCTGATTATGTGAAGGATATCTCAACCAATCGTTGACCGGAGAGCTTGATTAGACCAGGCCTTCAATGGGTGGCGGTCGATATCGTAGAGGTGGGAATTTGAAGAAATAACACAAAAATTAGCGAAAATTTGGTGAGATCTTGCCATATCTCACGATATCTCACTAAATTTGGTTAGATTTCCCTGGATCAAGAGCAAATCTCAAAATTTTTGTTGGAAATCTATCCAGATCTAGCTGAGATCTCATTAAAAATGGTTGAATCTCGCCAGGAAATTCTTGTACAGTCGATCGGTTTGGGTTTTCCAGGTTTTAGGGGTGGAGATCTACTTGCTCATTCTCAAGTGCAGGAGATCATAACAATATAATTCTCAGAGTACCAGCACTACAACAAAATGTATTTTTAGCGACGAAAATTAGTGAGGAAATATTTTTCATCGCTAAAAATACAGCTTTAGTGATGAAATATGAATTTCGTCACTAATAATGAAAAAAATTATAACATTTAGTGATGAAAAATAAATTTCGTCGCTATTGTGATCTGAAAACTGGGCGCTAGTGAAGGGAAACTTTGGCGTGAGTTTAATTAATCTATAGTGATGAAATATTTCGTCTCTAAAAGTTGAAATTTTTAGTGACAAAATATTTCGTCACTGTAGGTATTGCTGTGGATAGTATTAGTGACGAAAATCCTTTCGTCGCTATAAGGAAGAATTAGCGACGAAAAATATTCGTCACTAAAAATAATAATAGTTTTGCACTTATATGTTTTTAGTGACGAAATCACAATTCGTCACTAAAAGTATGATTTAGCGACGAAATATGAATTTCGTCTCTAAAAATCTTAACAAAGCTTGGGTCTTTAGTGACGAAATTGAAATTCGTCGCTAAAAACTTAAAAGCCTAATTTCAATACCTAGCTAACCACAAAACATTTCAATACCCAGTATCATTGCGGTCAAAAAAAAAAAAAAACCAAGATAAGCTCCCAAACCAAAAAAGCCCAAAGTTGCCGATAAGCTCCCACCGTTGCTGATTAACCTCAACCGTCACCGATTAAGCTCCCACCGTTGCTGATTAAGCTCAACGGCGACGCTTCAGGTCACCGATCGTCGGCGACGCTTCATTTGACGACGCTTCCGGCGACCCTTCGCCTCCCCTTCGTGCCGGTGACCTTTCGACTCCCCTTCGCACTGGCGACCCTTCGCACCAGCGACGATGACGGCAACTGTGAGTTTCTTTGGTCTTTCTCTCTAACTGGTCTCTCTCTCTTTTGCTTTATAATTATTGTCATGGCTGGATTTGTTATGATTTTTGTGCTTTCATTCATTTAATGGAAATGAGTTTTTCTTTTCTGGTCTCTAATCCTTATATGTTGTCCAAATTTATTTGCTTGATGTTTGACAAAATGCCTCAAAGAGTTGAGTTTGTTACATGTTGTGCTATATAGTTGACTAATTGAGTTTATGTTAAATTGTCAGGTCCAACATGGTTTAAAATTTGTATTTGTGTAGTACCCTTTGACAATTTTGTTAGAATGGAGAGAATTGTTTGGTTGTCATTTTGCAAGAGAAAAATAAAAAATAGGTATTGGAGTTTATTGACAACTTATACTTGTTTTCTTGGTAATGGTTTTTGTTAGTTTTAGAACCAGTCATGTATATGAAGATCTAATCTAAGCAATTCAAACTCATTTTTGAATTTAAAAAAAAAAATAAATAGAAGCATGATCCAGTATGACTCTGCTATTTTTACAAGCTTCTTCATAGTCTCATAGTTGATGGTTAAACTCATTGTGTAATGTGTACCTCTTTGAGATGCTAACATATATTTATATACTTTTTAAATATCTTAGTTTAAAAAGCATAAAATTAGCAAACAAGAAATTAAAAATTTTAGGCACCACCGGTAAGAAGGAAGTCAGTAAAGGGTCATATTCCTTGATTTGAATTACTGCTAATAAGACTATTTTGTTTTTATAGTTATATATAGTTGTTTGTAGTTATAGTAGATGGAACACAAAGCTCATTATGGAATTCGTATTAATTTGTTTGTTCAACTAATTAGTCCCTCCATCAATTATTACCATTATTGCAAATCCCACATTCCTTGTTTTTCTTAACTACTTTTGAGTTTAGTCTTTAGAGAGCCAAACCCAACACTTTGTTTTGAAAAACACACAAGTGAAGTGATCTCAAATGTTGTTGTGAACAAGAACTGGACATTGGTCATATATAATCATAAAGGTAAGATTATTCATGGGTCGTTTTATGTTTTGCTTTTCTGTACTCCCTTTGGTTGTTCTGTGTTTGTTATTGGTTTTGTTTGTGCTTAAGCTTAAGTAGGGAGCTAATTTTGGTTGAGATTTTTTCTTTAGTGGGTTATCCATTTCTTAGTAAACTAAAAGTTTCTTTCTTTTTTTTTTTTTTTCTTTTGTAAGTGGGTTAAAGCTAACTAAAAGTTATCTTTCTTTTATCTCCAGCTCTCTTTCTCTTTTGTGGTTGAAGAAATTGTGAGGAACAAGGTGAAGAACACAAGTTAACTTTGGATTTTTTCTGAAAGTTGTAAACTTGGCTTGAGCAAAGTAAGTAATTCTAGTTAAAAACTTGTAAAACTCTATACTTGTGATTTTGCATGGTGTTATAAGGTGGTTTAAACTAATATTGGAAGTGTTTTTCATTTCTTGCAAATGTGAATGTACCTTGTTAATTAGATGTGGTGAATAATACTTTAATTGATTTTAATACTTGTAAACACTCTATACTTGTGATATTTGTGATTGATTTTGTGGTGGGTTGTTATGTTGGAGCAAACGGGTGGCTTGCATGGTGTTATTAGAAAAAATTAAGAAAGAACTCTGAAAATAGGAAGAAAACTTCAGGCAAACATAGATGCGGGACAAAGGCACTTGCTGTTAGGGTTGATGAGGAGGTGCACGTTTTTTCATTTTCTTAAACCTTAGTATATTACATGTTGTGATTAATTAAGTATATCTATCTAACACTTGAATGCTAATTAATCAGAAAAATAATAATGACGGTCAAGTTCCTGAATTGGCAAAAATCTTCAAAGATGTTCATTTCAATCCAAATACAAATATGTCGATATACCATGAGGATGAAGCGACATATGTATATGTATCATTCCATCCCTATCATTTCATCCCTATCATGTTTGTAAAGCTATAAAATTTGTAGTATTAATGTTGTGATTATTTGTTTCTTTCTTTCTTTCAAATGATAGGAAAATATTCTCAAAGTGCAAGAGGATCATTGTCAAGATCCTAATGCAATTCCCCTTACACAAGAGGAGATCTCAAACTTGGTTTTTAAGAAGAAGTCTGGTATTGTAAAAGGACTTGGCATGAGACATTCCTCTTCTCTAGTAACCACCGCCTCATCTAATTCCTCAGTGGAGTATATCCAACGGCTAGAAAATGAGATAATTGAGCTCAAAGAGGCAAGAGCTAGGGACCAAGAGGAGCGAGTTCGGGACCAAGAGGCACGAGCTAAGCAAGAAGAGGTCCAAAAGAATATTCTTAAATTTTTGAGAAGCAAGGGTTATGATGACGCTCTTACCTATGGGGGTAGTTCAACTTCAAGTTAAAACACTTTTTGGTTAGTACTTTATTTTAGCAATTGACCCACACTACATGGTGTGACTATTTTTTTTTTGATGCATTGTTTGAAACTAATTGTATTATATTACACTTGAAAATATATATTTGCTTTCTACAACTTATACATTAGGAGTTATGATTTTAATTCATTGGTGTGGTTACTCTTAATGCATTGTTAGACATGTTTTTTATAACATAGTTAATATTTTTACTTTACGATTTTAATGCAGTATTGTTTTTATATTTGTGCAGATTTCTTATTGGTGGCTTTTAGGGGATTTACTTTTGGCATTACTTGAAGACATATGAGGACATCTTCCATTAGTTCTAATTATATTATACTACACTTTTTGTATTGTTATAAAACATCTTGAGTTATTGTATGTGTGGCAAACAATTATTGTATGGAAGGAGTTTGAATTGGATACTTGTTTTATATTTTACTTGTGGAATGTATGGATCTTCTTTTATAAGGTTTTAATAATGTAATGACAGGTTACAGGTTAATATCAAAGCCATGAAAAAAATAAAAACAGGAAATAAGTTTTAGCGACGAATTTTTTCGTCACAAATATAGCAACAAAAAATTGTTTTAGTGACGAAATATTTCGTCTCTAAATGTAGCAAAATTTTGTAGCAAAATTGTTTTAGTGACGAAAATTTTCGTCGCTATATGTGCCTAGATTTTCATAAAAATAGTTTTAGCGACGAACTTTTTCGCCGCTATATGTACTTGAACATAGTTTAAGTGACGAAATTATTCGTCACTAAATATGATTTAATAAACTAAGGTGTTTTTAGTGACGAAATATTTCGTCACTGAATAGTGTTTTTAGCGAGGAAAGAATTTAGCGACGAAATGGTTTCGTCGCTAAAAGTTTTTTATTTTTTAAACAAATCGGACTTTTAGTGACGAAATTTTTCGTTGCCAGGACTTTTAGTGATGGGGTTTTAGCGACGAAATGAGTTTCGTCACTAAAAGTCCGATTTCGTCGCTAAAGGTTCTTAATGACGAAAAACTGGACTTTTAGTCACGAATTTTTTCGTCAATAAAAATACATTTTGTTGTAGTGTGGGTCGAACCACAAGAAGCGGGGTAAATTCAAAGACAATGTAATTAAACAAGGCATTGAGACATTTCCTTATATCGATATGAAATTCTTTGTGATCTAAGAAAATATGTATTTCATAATTAATTGTTCTTAGACAATGAAAAACTTATGATTCGATCGAACTGAGACAATTCAAGAAAGCATAATAACCTATATTAATAATGTGATTAGAATAGTTTTCAGAAAAACTCATTCATTTTAAAACCTGATTTCTATTTGAAAGTATTAGAAATTCATCTAAGCAATAAGAAAAAAATGACTGAACTTATTAAAAGCATAGAAGAACTAATACATCACAAGAAATCTAATTCAACAATCAAATATGTTGTTGTCTCAAATTTTAGAAAGAATCACAATGAATTATCATACCGTATAGAAGAAACTTAACCTCTAGCCCTAGTTGAGAGCTTAGGCTGCCATGAGAGAATAATAAAATACGAGTTTTTCTTTGCCAAATTCGTTCTTCATGGCCCCCTTCTAAACCTTAATGTAAAAGTGTACAAAGAAAATAAAACTTTTAACTATTTAATTTTTGTTCAGATTTTCAGCAACAACTTATGAGTTAATTTCAGCCTTTAAAATTGTGAATTTTGAAAAACTCAAAACTAGAAAGTTGTAGATATTTAAGTCAAGGTTCCAGCCCATCTAGCCTTGAGTTAATTGGACTTTTGAGAAGAGAGATACACCCAAAATACTTATTAGTGCTCAAATATGATTTTTTTTTTTCCTTTTCAAAGTGTGTCTCTTTGATTTCTTTCCTTAATTTGAAACTTCTAAACATGGTAAACGACCCAAGCACTCCAGCTACATCTCCTTATACATTTTAGCATGGTCTTTTAGCTCCTCTTTAATTCTAATTTAGCTTCCATTTTTCCACAAACTCTTATAAGCTCATATTTTACATGATTATCCTAAAACTATAAAATTACACAATAAATGGCATTTTATTCAAGAAATTATGTAAAGATAAATAATAGGGACTAATTTAAATGGTAACTTAATTATAAAAATTAAGAATAATAATAATAATGAGACAATGCCCAAATAAATATGTAATAAATATACATTTTAAGGCATTATCGAGATCCATAACCGATTCGCCAACGTTGGTTCCTAGTGGAAGTGACCCACCATTGAGCACCAAAGTAATTGAGTCGGGTGGCTTGGAACAAGTCGCTTTTCTTGGGTGGGTTGGGTTTTTGGGTGCGTTGGACAGCTCTTTCATCCCACATGTTTTAAAAATCAATTAATCACCACAATCTCATACTCTCATCGATGAACAAAAATTAGGTTATTTTGAGATAAACTTGTTTATTGATAAACAAGACTTAGGGTTTTTGACATGAAACCCTCAAACCGTCTAGAGAGAAAGAGTGATTTGGATTTTGTTTGTTTAATCCAATGCTAAAATAGTCATCTTTACAAGGGATTTAGGATTGTTTTCCCCTTTCATAGGAGAAATTGGAGCATTAAACTTAGAGGTAGGATTTGTGTGCAACTCATCATTATTATATAACAGAAAAAAGATTATGATCCATCAATTTATATAGTAAGTCATTCCTATTATCTCTTAAAAACCTCCATGATGATTTTTAGGTAAGATAAGAAATAAAAATATGTAAGAAAAAATGTCATAGAGGTGATAAAGTATGTTAAGTAAAATATATAGAATTTATGTTGTGGGTGTCCTTTCTTTACACCTTAAATAACTACCCTAAGTCGATTGGACAACCACTAGTCTAAGCTTTTGCTAAAAACGAAGGGAAAGTGGGTCTAACACTCCTGCAAAATGCACAATCAAGTTTTATCCTATCACTACCAGCCTACAAGCTAACACAAAATCCAAAATCCAAAAAATAAACAATATCATATCATATACTATATGATAAAAGTTGGATTTAGAAATCGTGGTTGTGTCAAGTGGCTACTCTTACTAATTAAAAAATTAATTTTATATCATTTGTTAGGATATTTCCTCAAATTAAGTGATAATATTTAAGAATTGTTTAATTTAGGTAAAAATTTATCATTTAAATATCAACAAATTTAAATTCTATTCAAACTAAAATTTTATTATTATAAAAAAATTTAAACTTAAATCTCAAACAACAACTCATGTTTTCTTTCTAAAAAAAAACCCATATTTTGTCTTCTACTTCAGCTAAAAGTCTATTATCAATATTTAAAAAAAACTAATTTGTAAAATAATTTTAAACATTTAAACTTCAATAAATTTAAGTTCTATTCAAACTAAAAGTCTATTATTATAAAAAATTATAAACTTAAATCCTAGACAAAAATCCACATTTTCTTTCTTAATTTTTTTTTTAACTTCTACTCCAACTAAAAGTTTATTATCAACATTTTAAGAACAACTTATTAGTAAATTAATTTATATTATTTGTTATGATATATTCCCTCAAATTCAGGGATAACATTTAACAACTTTTTAATTTAGATAAAACTAAAAGTCTATCATCAAAATTTACTAAACTTAATCTCACACAACTCACATTTTTTTCCCTCAAGTTGCATTTTATTAAATTAATATTTTATTATGATATTAAGTTATAAGACTCTTGACTAAGGGATAAGATTTAATAATAATTTATTTAGATAAAACTTTTCTCTCAAATAAATTTTAGATAAAACTTTAGGGCAAATTCCAGCAAACCCACTTGTGGTTTAACCTGTTTGCACATTCTCTACCCGTAGTTTTAAATTTAATACTTTGTCCACTTGTGTTTAGCTTTGTTTAGTTTTCGTTACCCATCTTCGTTGAAATTAAGGGGAAAAATGTATTTTCTCTTCTCTTTTATGTCTCTCTCCTCCAAAAACACAAAATAACATAAAAAACACAAACAAACAAGATCGAAGATGGAATTTTACAAAGAAACAAGCTGTGTGTCAAAACAAGATCAAATTGACAGGCCAATTCATTCACTTCATCATTTCTCTCTCTCTAACTCTCATTATCTCTCTCTCATTCACTCCCATCGTCTCTCTCTCTCACTCTCAAGCTCAGATTTATCCTTTTGTTCCACTGCACCGAAAGTCAATCTGAGTTGTTGATCTGAGTAAATTAGTTGATCTCTCTCTCTCTCTCTCTCTCTCTCTCTCTCTCTCTCTCTCTCTCCAGTGGCGGCGTTGACGAGGCCGATTAGCCACCATAGCAGCAACCCAGATTGGCCACCATTATCTTCGCTTCATGGGTTTTTTTTTTTTTTTTTACTTCTAAAGTTTCTGAATCCTTGGACGAATGGGAGCAAATCCAATCCTCATTTCCCAAGCTCCCTCCCACAAGTGTGGAACAAGATAAGGTAGTTACTAGAGAAAATAACTACCTCAATGATACCCTCCAATCCACCATGAAGGCCTACAACAAGAAGTACCTCCAATATTGGACCTTGAACTTGAAGCCACTTAAGACCCAAATCCAGAATCAAGTTCTTCATCATCATTGCACTGTTTTCAGAACCGGACCAGACCGGGGGGTTGGACCGTGAAAATCGAAAACCGGGATGAAAACCGGTTTTTTAAGCATAAAGAACCTTATTTTTAGTTAATTCTATGAACTCCTAAAACCAAGGTTGGACCACACGAACCGGTGTCAAGAACTGTGCGGTCCAACCCCTTAGCAATTTTTTTTATTAATAAAAACAGCTTAGCACAATTTTATTTTATTTAATTAAATTATCCATCTCTTACAAGGAATAAAAAAAAAATTATAATTAAAATCCATCAAAGATATTCAACTTTACTTCAAAAATTAATCATAAATTTTAATGTTTTCATGGTTATTATTTTATTTTATTAACTTTCTTATTTAATTATTAAATATATGCTTGAAATTCATTAAATTTCCCTCACATATATAGATATATTAGTTAATTTTGCTAGTTTTATAAATTTAATATCTATATTTTGGCTTTAATTAATTATTAAATTAATTATGACATCATCACAGTTCGACCTCGGTTTGACTTCAGTTCGAACTCAAAAACCTTGAACCTCTCCCTTTTACGGTTCAATGAACGGTCCGGGTTTCAAAACCTTGCATCAGTGTCATCCAATTCTAAAGGTGATGAGGAAAAAGTAAGGTTATCACAACCCCAAGTGGCAAATGAGATAAAGAGGGGTTGGAAATTGCATTTGGAAATTCTAAGAGCTGGGGTCTCCAAGGTGGCTCGTAGAGCTTGGAATTGTGCAGCATGTGACAGGGGGTTTTGGTCGATTGTATCGGTGACTGGAGGAGTCACTACAAAAAACGGGGTCTATAGCCGCGTTTCAAAAACGCGGCTATAGACCCCGAAAACGCGCTATAACCTATAGCCGCGTTTACAACCCAGGCCTAAGTGGCGCAGCAACAGACCCTGAGGGTCTGTAGCCGCGTTTTTATAACCGCGGCTATAGACTTCGGGTCGATAGCCGCGTTATTAAAAAACGCGGCTATAGACCCGATTGAGCCGCGGTTATAGGCTGCGAACTATAGCCGCGTTTATAAAAAAAACGCGGCTATAGCCCTCTGTCAGTTGAGAAGCCTAGAACTATAGCCGCGTTTATAAAAAACGCGGCTATAGCGTCTCTTTTTTTTTTTTTTTTCCTCTTCCCTGTTTTTTTTTCTTTCTTTTTTCCCTGTTATCACAACTGAATTGATTTATCCCTGCTATCACAAGTTTCCAACACAACTTATCAATTATTCTTTCTACTATTTCTATACGAATGACGTTAATCATAAGTGTTCAATATGACATGCAATACAAATGCACTCCGTCAATAGAATTTGTAATTGAAGCAGGAATTATACATCTAAGACAAACAAACATTACAATCTTGAAAATGGAAAACAAAAATTAAACAAATCAACAAATGATATTTGGTCACGAGGGTAAAAACAATTAAAGAGGATCTCAGTACTGTTAACTCTCTGTGCACATGATTTCACCACCCCAAAACTATTTTACTTCCATCCAGAATTAGCACCCCATCCAGCATTACTTACCCCAACCACACCAGCATCACTATAGTACAGCCCTCCTAGCCAATTGTTTTCTTATTGCCCCAATTTTCATTCCCTACACCCTTTTTGCCAAAAATGGCACCACTAGCTCCCCAACCAACATTTGTAGAGGTACCAAATATATACAGTCCCCCCAACCAACATTACTTACCCCACCCCTATTGTTAATAGTACCAACATCACTACCACTTTGCCAACTACCCCTATCACAACCCTCCTAGCCCATTAGTTTTCTTAGTGCCATTATAATTGTTATTCCGTTGACCCTTTTGTAACACCACTATTACCGCTTTTCCTATCACATTATTTCATTTGATTGTCTATGAGTCATTATAAGAGTCTGTAAACATAACATTTGATATAACTGCTGACGTGATCCATTATGATTGAGTAGTACAAAAAAGTATTGTCAATGTTTGACCTATGTAAAAATTATGTTGCTTTGATCACAATAAATTAAGGCAATAATAGTAAAAAAAAAAGTTGTGAAAAAAAATTGTATCCCTATCAGTTGCTATAATTACAATTATACTAAGTTGCCCTGATGTAGCTGCTGTTAGGTCATGCCCAGCAGCAGTTGCTGCTGCTGATGGGTCATGCCCAGCAGCAGCAGCTGATGCGGGGGTGGGGAAGGATGGTTGCCAAACATTTGCCACCATAGGAATCCCAATACTTTAGATGACAGTCCCTTGTATTAACTGCTAGTCTCTCATGCCCAGCTGCAGCAGCTGATGTAACTGCTGCTGCTGCTGATGGGTCATGCCCAGCAGCAGCAGCTGATGCGGGGGTGGGGAAGGATGGTTGCCAAACATTTGCCACCATAGGAATCCCAATACTTTAGATGACAGTCCCTTGTATTAACTGCCAGTCTCTCATGCTTAAACACTTAATTTTTAATCAACTCTTATCAATTCTTACATTTTCCTAATAGAACTAGAAATCTTACTTGAACTAGTAAACAAACTTCTAGAGGCATCGATATGCTCTTTAAAAGCATCATTCTTCTTTTCTTATCCCCTTGTTTCTTTGGAAAACATATCTAGCCTTAGCTAGTTTGGAATATGAAGATCAAATATGACACTAGAAGCACATCTCCATCTAAGTCGTTCTTCAAAAACCATATAGGCAATATCTGTTCATGATATTCTCCTCATTATTTGCTCATTGAACTCAATAAATGAACTAGATTTTGAGGGAGTACCATGGTATCAATCCTAACCTTTCCCATATTAAAAGTTTATACGAGGTCTAATGATGTTAGATTTATTATTCTATTTTAATTGATTCCAACTTATGCTATTAATTTATAATTTCAAATTTACACCTTTACTGAAAAATTATGTGTTGTATGCTAATGAACAGCGCTAATGAACAGCGCCAAAGAACCTTCTTTCCAATTAATTGTTTCATCTATAACTAACACAAAATAAAGAACCGAAACAAACACACACTATCAACTAAAGAACCGAAACAAACAAACAAAGTTAGATCAAATACACCCAATCAACAAAAAAATTTCAAAATCCAATCAACTAAAGAACCAAATGGGTCATCATTAAATCTCCAAACCCTCAAAAACTCAAAACGATCTAAAAAAAATTTCAAATGCGTACCTGGTGGTTTTTTTGTAGCAGATCAGTCTTGCTTGGTGCGTTTTTTATCAAATGAGTACCTTCAAAAACACTTTCTCAGATCAGAAAGTATCATAACTAAATTTAAAAAAAAAAATTACAGATCGAAAAAACGAAGAGCAGAAGAGGAAGAAGAAGAAGAAGAGGAAGAAGAAAGCAGAAGAGGAAGAAGAAGAAGAAGTCATGGATGACTTACCACAGAGAGATCGGTAGCAGCACGGAGAGGCAGAGCAGAGAAGAGATGAGATGAGATGAGAGGGTGATTCGGTAATCTAAGGAAGGAGTCGATGGAGGCTAGGAGTGGGTGCAGATGATTTAGGGTTTTTTTGCGATCTGATTTAGGGATGATTTAGGTTTTATTTTTTATTTTTTTATTTTTTTATACTAAATGTTGAAGCCGTGTTTGATTAAACGCAGCTTCAACATTTAGGAGCTGCGTTTAATGAAACGCAGCTTCAACATGTCTGGAGCTGCGTTTCTTAAACGCGGCTCCAGAAATAATGAGAAAAAAAAAAACCCCTGGAGCCGCGTTTCTAAAAACGCGGCTAAAATCCTACCAGCCAAACGCAGCCTCAACACCAAAGAACGCGGCTTCAGTGCGAGTCTATAGCTGCGTTTAGTAAACGCGGCTATACGTGTTTCCTAGAGCTGCGTTTTACATAAACGCGGTTCAAAACCCCTGTCTGTAGCTGCGTTTTACAAAAACGCGGCCCAAAAGCGCGTTTTTTGTAGTGAGTGGTAGCCATAATGTTGCTATCATTCTTGTATGTTAGGGTGAAAAGGTGGCGTTAAGTTCTGTACAAAGAGAGCAAGGATCATCTCATCAGAGAGAAAGATGAGGTTCTTTCCTAAAAGCTTCATAACTTAAGCTTTGGGGTTGTGGGTTTCATTTTTTCTTTTTTAATTCTCTCTTTGCTTTGTTTCTATTTTTTGTTTAATCTATGATTGAGTTCTAAAACTTTTTTTTTATTACAATTTGGGTTTGAAAAATGAGAGGGATTTTGAGTATGGATTTAGAGGATTTAAAAGGTTTTGGATGTGTGTAACTGAAAATTTTGAACTATATTTACAAATGTAGTGTTCTTGTGTTATGGGTTTGATTTTTTTTTTTTAAAATTTTATTTGAGCCATATTCTAAGAGATGTACATTCTTGGGTTTGAAATAGCCTACTTTGATCTTGTTTGTTTATGTTTGTCTATATTATTTTTTGTTTTTGAAGGAGATAGACATAAAAAGGAAGAGAAAATACATTTTTATCCCTGATTGTAGTGGAGGTGGGTAGCGGAAACTAAACAGAATTAAAAACAAGTGTGCTAAGTGTTAAGTTTTAAACTACAAGTAGGCAAAATGCAAATAGGTCAAACCACAGATAGGTTTACTGTAATTTGCCCAAAATTTTATCATCTAAGTAGTAGAAATTTAAATTATACTCCAAGTAATAGTCTATTCTAAAAATTTTCATATATATATATATATTAAGCCATGAATTTTTCAATATAATCTCTCCTAACCAATAAATTCAACCCTATAATAAAATCCCACACAATACACCTCACGTTGTATTTATATATTTTTTACTTTTTTTTTTCCAAGATGCAACTTATGCTTATATTTTAATCTAATAAATTCATCTCACTTTTTGTTTTTGCTTCTAAATCTACGTGCAAGATATAATGTCAAAGGAAGTTTACTATAAAAAAGCAAAACACTAACGTAACCCAAATAGGAATCATCAAACTCATTCCATATCTCATAATAAGAAATTAACACAAAATACAAAGAGAATTTTTTTAATATAAAAATAGATAAACACTTATAAAGTCTAAACTCTAAACAATTAGAACTTAAAGCAAATTTTTAATTAAAATTTTTTACTTATTTTTATAATTTATTATTACTATTTATTTAATGGATAAATTGTACCCATAAAATTAGTTGTAACTTAAGGTTACAACCTCATTCAATAAAATAAAAATTACTACATATTTTGAAAATTTAACCGTTGAATTGCTTGTTTTTTATACTCTTAATATACATGTCAAATTTTATGTCAATTGGATATTATATACTATATAATCTATAAATTTATATTTTATACATAACCTTAAACTACAACAACTAGCAATTTAAACAATTTATTGATAGCATAATTATTAATCTTTAATTTTATAGAAATTTTGCAAGTATAGAGGCTATAAGAAGAAAATGTAATCCAATGGTGAAATTCTCAAAATTCATCTTTAATAAAAAGATATTGAGTAAGGTTGTAACTTTAAATTATAACCAATTTTATAACAAAATTGTGTCCTTCAATAATTTTAAAAAAATGTTAGCTTACATGTAAATTTTTATCAAGTCGTGTATCGCATAAGAATAATACTAATATTATTATAGAGCAGTGTGGGTTGGTCAATATAACATATGCATTATTCTTAATTACGTGTATTCCTAGGAGTACACATATGAGGCTTAAGAGAACTTTCTTGGCTACAAGGAGTTTCGACTTTAACATGCTTGTAGCCTAATTTTTGTCGTTCAAACCTATGGGGATTGGTATCCCATTCAGAGTAGAATGTATGTCGACTTGTGATATAATCAAGGTTCTTTGTGAAGAAGGAAAAATACACGTGGGTAAGATCATGGAGAGATAGAGAAAGAGTTAAGGGTGCATGTCGTGGGCTTTGACTGCTCTAGTGTTTTTCAACCCTTTTGATAGATGAAATATTGATAAAATTTTTAAAGGGTTTTAAGTTTTTCTCTTCTGCTAGGTTGTTTTCCCTCCTTGTCCCTTTGCGCTGATTGAAAGCAACATACAAACTCTTGATTCTTCCTTATGAGTGAAAGTTTTATTTATGCTTTAGGTAATTAGTGGTGAGGAAAGTGCATGTTCCCACGTTTTAGCAACAAATGAAGCATTCCTTTCCTCAATCGAATGGAAGACAAGTTTTAGCAGAACGAATGTAAAGTTTGGCTTTGATAGGGGAAAAAAATGGTTGTTGCGGGTTATAAATGATAATGGAATCAAATTGGTGGCAATAGGCTCAAGGCTTTGTGAGGAAATGGACTTGGCATGCATGCACTCTGCAACATCTTCCCATTTGTTCATTTGGAACATGTATGTGTTTCCCTGCAAACACGATAGCCAAAACTCACTGCAAAATGTTACAACTCAGCTCTTCCTCCCATGGACTTTTGATTGGGATGTGGGTCACGCTCTCCCTCAGAGTACTGTGTTTCAAATGAATTGAAGGTTTTATTTACCAGTCCCTCGTGAAGCATTTCCACGTTGTAAAAGACCCTTGCCTTCATTGACTAGCATTACAAAATTTGGGCTTTTCCTTTTTGTGGGGTTCAAGTTGCTCGCGCTTGCCTTTGGGTTTGGGTTTGGGCTTGTGGTTGCATGCTAAAAATGAGAGGGAACATATGTACACTCATTTTTATATGTCATAAATGAAATGAGACAATATTTCATAACAAATTATAAGGGATAAGTTGTTATTTGTGTATATAAAATTAATTTCAAAGATAGTTGGGAATTAAAACCAATAATAACTTACTATCTATGATTTATTTTAAAGTGTTGTGAAAATATTGTGGATGTAACAATTATATATATATATATATATATATATATATATATATATAATATAGAGTAAAATTTTGTTATAGTTGCTTACTACTTTACATTAGGTTCTCTATTTAAATTCAAACATATGGCTGAATTGACCAATGCAACACAAATAATGTTATAAAAACATAATGTTATCTTTTATAAGAAAAATTAAATTCAATCTATGTGCTTGAATTAATTAAGGAAGGGTTTTTAAATAAAAAAAAAGAATTAATTAAGGAACTTGACCAAATATTTGTACATAAGTTTTATACTATATATATATGAGATAGGTTCAAGTTATATTTGGTGTAACTTTACAATAATTACACCATATTTTGACTATGAATTTCTATTAAATGTAATGGTTAAAAATTGTCAATTGTTCAAATTATTATTAAAAATTTATTACTTAGTCACACCAGCTAACCAAATTAATGATAGAAAATATTATATTACTATTTTTTTTTTATTTTCTCTCTCTCCCTAATTAATTTATCCCAAACTTTGCACATGTGCTAATGTGCTATTCCTAACTTTCTGAGTTGTAGGTATGACCTTTTTTCTTTTATATATACACACTATCACTTAAAATTTTAAATTTTATTATTCAATAAATAATTACTTCATTAGGTGCTAAAAATCCTGTAACTCCATTACTGTAATTCCACTCCAATTAACTCAACTGGTAAAGTCTCTGATGGTTGTATAAGAGATCTGTGGTTCAATCCCCGCTTATACCAAAAACTGATTGGTTTTTAGTCTGATGATAAAGAGCTATCATTAAGAGCGGATGTCATAAGTTGAAACTCTCTAAAAAAAATATATTGTGTTTTTAATAAAGAAATTCGGTCAAATCTTTCCACCCAAAAATATCGAATTAATTAAAAAAAATAAAAATAGAAACGAATAGGTAAAAACTAAAACGTGGTAGCTAATAGTAGAGTTGATTTGGAAAGGGAATGATTAATTGGAGCGCGTGATGTGAACACTGACAACTACAAGGTGTGCGCACCAACTCAGTGATCATCGGTATTCAACCATCACGATTTGCTTGCTCATGTTATGCTTATAGAACTTAGGCCCCGTTCGTTTGGAGTGAAAATAGGGAGGATGAAAAACTAAGGGAGGAAAATAGGCATTTTTCACTGTTCATTTGGGGAGAAAAGAAAGGGAGGATGGAAAATCTGGAGGAAAATTTTCCTCCCGGGCCCACAAAAATTTTCCTCCCAAATTGGGAGGAAAATGGTGGGGAGAAAACATGGGATGGGGGATTTTACTAAAAAGCCCCCACCCACCTGATGCTGAACGTGTTATTTATTTATTTTCTTTTCAACGTTACTGAGAACGTTCTTTTTTTTTTTGTTCAACATTTGAACTTTTTTTTTTCAACGTGACCTAATCTAATTTTTACATTATAATAATAAAAAAATAATATAAATTTATATAAATGATGTGATAAATTTTATATTATGTAATGGGTATAAATAAATCTATTTCTTACCTATTATGTAACAAGGGTATAATAGTCAATTTATATAAATTACATTTTCTATCCTTCTACTTTTCCACCCCTCCAACCGAACACACAAGAGGGAAAACTAAATATTTTCCATCCTCCCACTTTTTCGTCCTTCCACAATTTTCCATCCTCCCACTTTTCCACTCCTCCAACCGAACAGACCCTTATAGTCAACGTGAACTTTTGAAAAGAAAGTACATTTGTAGTTTGTTAAGTAATATTCCCGGCCCAACCTAATTTGGGGCTAACGCGAAAGATTTATGTGGGGTCTTTTATATTAAATATTAATTAAATAAAATTATTTAATGTTAATCAAATTTGAGGTTAATTTGATGTATTAAATACATAATTTAATGAATAATGGTATAATACTAACTAAAACTAAGGTTAATTTCATATAGAGAATTGAATATCATAGTTGAAAAATAAATTTAACAAGAAAAAAGAAATATATTATTTTTTTAAAAGAAAATTAATTTATCTAGGATATATGACGATACATAGTTAATTATATTTATAATCTATGATATTAATTGATGTGTGGCTTTATAGTAGATTTGTTTACAAATATTAAAGTTTCAAACTATTAGGGGATTAATCATTGTTGATGATCTAACACATTTGCAATTTTTTTTAAAGTCTTGTTAGAAATAAAAAAGAAAAATGCTAAAGATGCTACAAAATGTTCACAATATAATGTGACAATAACAGTAATTGATGAATTTCAATAATGTATTTAATGAATATTTAAAATATTTTTTTGTGATTGGTAACATGTCAGTTTTTTAAATCTATACTAACATCATTAACAATAAAAAGTGCACAACCATTTGAAAAAATTCATATTTTTTATAAAATTTTGGGCATAGAGACCTTTTTTGTAAAGAGTAAATATTTTTTGTGGTAGGGCATTAGGCCTAGGGCTTGAGCCGGCCTATTACCACTAGCACTGGTTATGTGCATGGTTGGATTCTAAATAGTCAGCTCTACTTAGGCGAAAACTATCATTCAATTTCAGACCTCCCCATCTTCTCTCTAACTGCGTCTTCTTTCTCTATCCTGTGTAAGAAAATTTTCATCTAATCTTTGTTGTTAGATAATTTTTTTTTCCTTTTATGTTTTGTTATCAAATTCAACTATGAAACTTTCTGGCTAATTTTTTTCATTTCTTCTTTGTTCATTGTTTTTATATTATATTTATTTATATTTGATGTTTTGAATTCTTGGGGGATCCAGCTCTGTTTTTGGGGCAAGAATGGCTTCTAATGTCAAAGTTTATACCTTTGAAGAGGTAGCAAAGCACAATAATAAGAAGACCTGCTGGATTATAGTCTCTGGGAAAGTACGTAAGCTTTTTGTGTCTTCTATTTGTTAGACTTAGATCTCCTTACTTTGTAATTATCTACATCATTTCAGACTTTTCAGTTTCTGGTTTGTTTCTTTAAGTATATATATTATCTACTTGTCTTGGTTTTGTGGATAATATGTTTGTAAAGACAAATTCCTATATGCTTCTTAATCAACCGAAACTCTCTATCATCTGCATCTTACTTGCTGGCAATGTTTTTATTGTCTGCTCAAAGTTCAAACTGACAAAAGGGAAGGTTGTTCTTTAGGTCTTACTCCTTCAGATTTATTTTCCCTTCTCTGTAGGGACAGATTTTCAAAACGAGGGAAATTAAGGGTCCGTTTGGTTAGAGGAGTGAAAAAGTGGGATGATGAAAAATTATGAGAGGATGGAAAAGTGAGAGGATGGAAAAGTAAGAGGATAGAAAATATTTGATTTTTCCTCTTGTGTGTTTGGTTGGAGGGGTAGAAAAGTGGGAGGGTGAAAAACTCTTTTATTTGGTTGGAGAGAAAAAGGGAATGATGAAAAATATAATTTATATAAATTAACTATTATACTCTTGTTACATAATATGTAAGAAATAAAGTAAGGGGTAGGTAAGAGGGTATTTGTGTAAAATGCATTTCTTAACACTTTTCTCTCCTTATTTTCCTCCCAATTTGAGAGGATAAAAAAAAAAAAAAAAAAAAAAAAAAAAGGGCCTAGGAGGGAAAAATTTCTCCCCTATTTTTAGTCTCTCCTATTTTCCTTCTTCAACCAAACAATAAAAAATAGCATTTTTCACCCTATTTTTCTCTCTCTATTTGCCATTCTCCCTATTTTCCTTCCAAACAAACACACCTTAAGTAAAAGTGTGAGGAAATGGAGGGAAAATTGTAGTGCTCCGTGTTGCTTTAGCACTCACATATTAATTAGAATATTATCTGAAGCTAAAATGGCTTGTGATTGATAAGAGGACTGTCTATGCAACTTTCTAGATTAGAGAAAATTGTCAGCACACAATTTCACAACCACCTTAATTAAATAAAGATTAATTATTGTTAGAGATATATTAGACATATTAGCTCAATGTAATAGGTTCAAGCCCAATCTTATTTGTACTAGTAGTTTAGGGTTTAGTCGCCTATATATACTTATGTTAGGGTTCATTGTAATATAGGTCTTGTACTACACTAGTCTTACATAATAAAGATATAGCTCTTAAAGGATTTCTCTGTGAATGTAAGCCGACAAGGATGAATCACGTAACCCTCGTATTCTCGGTGTTCCTATTCTATGCTTTTTCTTCCGCATCTACTCTAGCATATACAATATGATATAACACATCTCGTTGCTAATAATATATTTAACAATTACACTGAAATCATGTGGCCAAGTTGGAAGTAGAACTGATCTCTAGAATGAGCTGTGTTAAACTAAAAACAATTTCCTTGGATCATTCTTTATGATATGATGTATAAGACCCCATGCAGATTTCTTCAGGCTTTCCTTTATATCTTCCCCGTAAACAAGAGGATTAAAAATAAAAAAGAATTGGATGGAATTAGATTTGTTGGACATGTATGGATGTACTTGAGTGTGTGTGTGCGCGCCCGGGTGTATGGATGTTTATAGGGGGAGGGGGGTTTCAGTTCAGCTTCAGCTACAATCCCCATTTGTTTATCATGTAAGGATTTGATTCTCCCAAATTGATGATTTTGCTCACTGGTAAATGCTTAAATGCTGTCTCAGGTGTACGATGTCACCCCATTTCTGGAGGATCATCCTGGAGGTGATGAAGTTTTGATATCATCTACCGGTAAGGAAATCTCTTCATGTCACTTGCTTCATTTCTTTGTTTTAAATGAGGTGATTAATAATAATCTCTTCATGCTGATGATAACAATCTCTTGGCAACCAAAAAACTAGTTGACTAATCCATCTAGAGTTTTGCAGATAGAGATGCAACAGATGGGTTTGAATTTGTGGACCACAGTGACTCTGCAAAGGAGATGATGAAAAAATATTACATTGGTGATTTTGACAAACCGGCTGTTCCAGTCAAACAAAACCGCAATCCACCTCCCCAACAAAACCAATCTCCAGGATTCACAATTAAAATCTTGCAATTTCTTGTGCCCTTGTTGAGTTTAGGCCTAGCTTTTGGTCTGCAGTACTTCGGCAAAAGAGGGTAGTTCAACCTTTCATCCACTAAACCAAAGTCTTTAGAACAAATTATAATTTTGGTGGTTCATTTTGTACTTCACGCTTCCCCATCCCGGCGTGGGTAGAAAAAAGAAGAAAGAAAACCTGTCATTTGATATGTTGTGGTATGAATAAGAATAAATATGTATTTATGCATATGCTAGGAACAATGTTTCATGACTTAGAATAGTTCATTTTAAACTTCTCAAAATAATGATAATTACTTCCCACCCCCCCCCCCCTTTGCAATGACATGTTTAGGTGTCCCCATTATCATAATTAAATGTTTACTTGGATTATCTTGATTAGTAAATGGAATAAAGGAACAGTGCATTATCCTAGTTTCATTTTTAAGTTTATAGTTTAGCTCTCTCTCTCTTTCTTTCTTCCTTTCTGGTAACACAGATTCTTAACAATGCTGAAATAACTCTCTTTTTTCCTAACCAGACGTGAAAAAAATTGCAGAAAGTTTTGAACTCTTTCAAGTCATAACTTGATTTAAATATTATCAATGCTTGCTCGAGCCTGAATCAAGGCAATATTTTCCCTCAACAGCATAAAATCTAGGAAGTAAACTGCACAGTCATGTTTGACCAGTTGTTTGGGGTCGTTTTCCGATTCACCAAGTGTCTGAACTTGTTTGGACCTCTCCTTGCTGACTTGAGTTCAGTTCAGGGAGCAAAATTTTCTACTCTTGTCTACATGGATTGTTGTGCCTTTTAAGTATTACACAACACTCAAAAAACCTACAAAAAGGAATTGAAAGAGCACTGTTTGCAGCTCACACAACATAATGTTGGATTCATAATAAAGGATAATTTTGAGTAATGTGGTAAAGGAAGATGAAACACTCCTGTTAAGTGCATTCAGAAACTCATGGCCGGTTTCCCCCCCCCCCCCCCCCTCCCCTCCCCTATCTGCTGAATATGTTTAAGGATGTAGAGGAGTGTAAAAGCATGTGAAAACTTTTTTATGGCTTAAATCTTTCTCCTAAAATCTGCCCCAAATGTTGTGGTCCTCTTTCCTATAGTCATTAAAAGATTTCCTATATATGGAGAAAATTTGATGTATTTATTGGACATTAGTATTCAATAACTTTGGCCTTACTAAATTATAGTTATGCTGCAACAGGTCACACTTTACCATAAGTTACTAATTACAAAGCATAAAAAAAGAATGTTAATAAGTAGCACATGGTGCCAACCTCACACTTGAGGGGTATGATTTTTAATTTTTATCATCTATAGATATTTCATATTATTTAGGAGTAGGACATGTGAATGTATACTCAGTGCACTTAACAAGAGTATGAAGTATTCAATAGCTTTAAACAATGAAAATTACTGAAATCTCTAAAAAGAGAAATCTGATTTTGATTTCCTCGAAAATCAGGTAACCAGATTGACCAAAGACTACAAAATAATAATAATAATAATATTAAAAAATTCATCTAGCTATTTTTGTTGTTAGGTAACTTTTGGGTAATGTTTGGATTCAGATAAACGAGTCCACATTTTGTTAAAATGCATTTCAGTTTTTTTTTTTTTTTTTTTGACAGTGCCTCTTGCACTATTCATTGTCCATGAACAATGCAAGAGGCTTATGAACAGTGCTAAGCTGGCGTTTCACGCCTTTTTGTGTTTTTTTTTTTTAGCTGTGATTTTTTACTTTTCCGCACACCAGTGGATCCTATGCACTGTTTACGGGACCTACAAACTTCATTTTCTAGCAAATTTTTCATTAAAAGTGAGTCCTACAGTACTATTTACACATTTAAAAATTATTTTGTTATAGTATTTTTAACTTTCAGTTTTTAGTTTTTAGTTTTCAGTTATATCAAAACGGGGCTGAGAATCACTTGTTGACTAAACATTGATGGACCTTGTAGGCCCTAGTTGTTGTCGTCTCAGCCTTACGGATTTCATAGTCTAAATTGGCGGATGTTGGGCTTTACTTTGCGGGGCCTAGTCTGGCCATTTTTGTTGTCTTATAGATTCAAAGGCTAAATTTTGTAGATTTTAGGGCTCAGATTTGTGGGTCCAAATTGGACCAAATCTATAAGCTGATTTCAATGGGCTGTATATATGGGTTTCGGGCTTGAATTGCTGGCACAAGCTTGTAGCTGTTAGGGCTTTATTTTAATTTGTTAAAATGCTTTAAAGCCAGTCATGCCAAGTTACGAACTCCAACGACGTTCTAAGATTATGGTCTCTTAGTCTTGCCTGTGTTTGGTTTCACCAATTTCCCTTACTTTGTTTTCATCCCCATTACTCAAATTTGATAGGTCCCACACCTAAGAAGTGTGTTTGGTCAAGTTTTATTTTTAGTTCTCATTACCCATGACTCAAAACAACGAGTGATAAGTAAGTGAAAATGAAAATAACATTTCTGTGTTTTCAAATTATGAAAATAGAGTTATGATGACAATTTTACACTCAAATTGTGGGCCCACAATCTGTGAGTTGTCTAATCCTTGCCAACCTAAATTACTCCTCCAAGAGCTCTCTCCTCTCTCATGCTAGACCATCTCTTTTCTTTGTTCTTAGTTTTCTTTCTTCCTCTTCTCTTCTTAACCCACTCTTCTCTTTCTTCTTTTCTCTTTTCTTTCTTTCTTCTTCACATTGGTTTCTCTGCTCTAGTCACTTCTTCTTCTTCTTCTTTTTTGTCTCTTTTCTTTCCTTTTCACGTTGGGTTTCTGGGCTTGGTTTTTTTTTTTTTTTTTCTTTTCTTATTTTCTTTATTTCTTTCTTCTTTTCTCTCTTTTTTTTTTTTCCTCTTTGCTTTCTTTCTCAGCTTCTTCTCTTTCTAGACTTGGAATTTAATGTTTAGAGTTTGTGGGTTTTATGGGGTAATTTGTTGTGGGGTTGAAGTTGTTGGTGGTGTGAATGGATCTGCTATGGATGGATTTGATTTTTTGTGATTTATGTGGTGATAGATGGAAACGACGACGGTGGGTTGGGTTTTTGAGAGTTGTGATTGTTGGATTTGTGGGTTGTTGGTGTTGGTAGGAGGCAGGGTAATTGGGCTTTTTTAGTTGGGTGCTGGGTTTAAGGTTTTGGCAATACAACAATGATGATATCCAGTTGGGTTAGTTTTTTAAAATTTTATTTCTTACTACTTTTGGCTTGTTGTTTTGTTCTCTACTTTAGGCTATCTGATGACTTGTGGAGAGAGAAAATTGAAGAGAAAGAGGAGAGTGAGAGGCATAAAAAAAAAATAAAATAAAATAAAATAAAAAAAAAGGAAGAGAGAGAGAGAGAGAGAGAGAGAGAGAGAGAAGATATGTGAGTAAGGAAAGAGAACCATTTTGACTTCAATCAGCACATGGGCTCCACTAATTTCAGTAAAATTTGAGTCTTTTAGTTGAGAACTTCACCCAAGAATAAGAGCCTAACACAACTGAAATAGACTTAAGAGAAAAATAGAGATAAAGATATGAGATATGGGTTCAAGGAAATCAATATCGTATCGGTACTGGTTGTACCGGGAAAATATATTGTACTGGCCATTAAATCGGTACTGAAACTTCTCTAAAACGTACTAGAAAAAATACTAAGTTGTATTGGCCTATTTCAGCTATACTGGCCTATATCAGCTCGTATTGGCCGATATTGGCAATTCAGTCGGTACAATAAAAACAAATAAAATTTTTTAAAAAAGTATTTAAATTTTTTTATTTAATCTAATATATTGATTAATGTACTTAAGTTAATATGTAGGCTTATAAAATATGTGGATTCTAAATTTTATGTTGATAAACATAAAAATTAATAAATTCATACTTACATAAATAATACAAATATATATACATATATACATTTATTTATGTATAGAAATATATAAATAGCAGTAATCCTAAAACAGTACACCGATATTAACTGGTACCGAAATGTTTCGTTCTCTTAGCCAAATCGAAACAGTATCCGGTACAAAATTAACTCCCTTGTATGGATTAGAGTTTTAAGGGATGAGAAATGAATATTGAAAAATGAGTTTTGAGTCATCTTTAAAACAAACACAGCCTAAACTTTGTAGATTTTGGGGCTTGGCTTTGTGGGTCCAAACTGGACCAAATTTATAAGTTGATTTCCATGGGCAGTATATATATATGGGTTTTGGGCTTGAATTGCTGGCACAAGCTTGTAGGTCTTAGGGCTTTATTTTGATTTGTTAAAATGCCCTCAAAGTCAGTCATACCAAGTTACCAACTCTAACGATGTTCTAAGAATATAGTCTCTTAGCAGTTTGTTTCTCCAAAAAAAAAAGAGGATTATAGTCTCTTGAGTCTTAACTCTGTTTATAGACTTTCTTCTTTAATCTTGGCAAAAACATGATCAAATGTAAATTCTAGTCATATTTGAACCAGGACAAATTCGTGCAACAATTTGATTATGTATTAGTTTTTGCAATTTGTGTGTGCTTCCTTCGTGTTAACAGAATTTGATAGAAATGTTATGTTACCCCCACCACTTTGTGTATTTGATAAAAAACTGTTTATACCACCATAGGAACCTCACTTTCACAGTTTCACATAAGGGTAAACACAGACCAATTATTATATAAACTGGGTTATCACACCACAAGCCCATAATAATGTCAGCAATATAAATCAGCTTCGTCCCATTCATCCATTCTCCTTCACAAGCTGAGCAAAGCCCATTTCTGATCAGTGCGATATTTAGTCCTTGACCTGGTCCTGTTACATGCTAGGATTACCAGGCCACTGAAACTGAAGCACCATTTTGTTTTGGTCTTTCTACATTTTCTAATAGCCCACTAAACCAGTAAGATAACAATTGAAAATTACTATTTTCTTTTCCTGTTTCCCTGGTAAAAGTAAATTTTCATCTCAAATCTCAAATTTTTTTTTTTTTTTTTATGGAATTTCATCTCAAATCTTGGATAACTGTTTGAAGTTGTATGGTTTTATGAAGAATGACCACCATAAACGGGCCTGAAAACAAATATTTTGGACATTGGGTCTGGTACCCCTTTTTATTAGCTAATTAGATAAACACAGAAAACATATTATTTTATTTCACTTTTAAACCATATGCCCCAAAATTTTGGTTTTTCACTTTGGTCTGGCAATCCCTAAACTCAAACCTCTTAGAAATTTAAAAAAAAGAAAAAGAAAAAATTATTTCACTAAAATTAGGCCCGATGATGTGGTGGTCACTCGTTAGAATTTTTTTTCTTCCCCTTCCCCCACGACCATGCTTATCAAAATACGTATAATATTAATAATGTGGTTCCTACAGTTTTTTTTTTCTTTTTTTGCCTCTCCAATTTCTTCAACTAAATTAGCATTTTTGACTTGAGTTGTATGTCCGCTCTCTCCCATAGAAAAAAAGGATTTTATGTCACCATTACACATTTAATGACACTAACGTGGGGTTAATATTTATAAAATGTTTGATTTGTCACAATCGTAATATCTAGAGGGCTCATTGCTTAAATTGAAAGTTTAACAACCAAATTAATATGCACATCAAAGTCTAAGAGTGAAGCTCCTAAAAATATATCCATCTATTTTGAAATGAGTTGATTGAATTTCGCCATATCATCAATAATTTAAATAGATACTAAAATGGTATTAATCAACATTTACATAGCAAAATTCAGTTCACTTATTTTAAAATGGATGGGAGAATTTTAGGAATTTCATAGTGAAGTAACCTTAAAACTCCAATCGCTTGTTTGGGAGGAAGGAAAGGAGTGGATAGGAATGTGTTAGGTTAGCGTTGGCAAATCCATGACAATGTAAATTTTTTTTCTTTGGGTTGTCATTTTGTCATTTAAAGTGTAAAACAAAATCCAAGATTTAGCTAAAGTAAAGATAGACATTGGTTCTTCAACTCCATCTGAATTGATTAAGAATTTCCCATTAATTGACTCTCGACTGAATATCAAGAATTGGGAAACTTGATTTTCTTGAAGGCCTATTACATTGGCTAATGAGTTGGAATTTGAGCCCTAGACGCAAAATTATATAATGAATAAATAAATACTACTACCTATTACTTGGTTCCATTCTATTCATTTTGTTTTCATTTCTTATATTCGTTTCATTCCATATTTTCATTCCTTTATAATTTATTCATTCCATTCCTTTACAAACTCCCAAACAATCCCTAAAGAATCATAATTTCTTAACCACATGGACAAAAGTCCTTCGTCTTGCAAACATTCTTACCCAAAAAAAAGAAAGGATGAACTTTGTATGGAAGGTGCTAAATATATAGACATATTGGCAAGGTTTCTTGAGAAATGTGAGATGTGGATATGGATAATGCAATAATCCAAAGCAATTAACATTAAATGGAGCCCAAGTTTATCCTAACCATTTGTTTGTCCCAAAATGAGGGAGGCAATTAGTTTTCTTACATCGGCTGCTTATATGCTTCTATGGAAAGTTTTGGGTCCATACTCCATAAGTTTGGCAAAGCTTGGTTTCAAGTATATGGACAATTTGTGTGATTACATAGGACACACAAGAGATAAGATACCTGCCGCCAATGCCATTATAATTAAGAGTTTCACAAGAGATTAAAGAAAAAGAAAAAGACATAGAAAGCAAGTTTACTATAGTGCTGTTTAGGCATAATTGAAAGGTTTATATTTCACAGTACATCCAAAGACACATGATTGATGATTATAGTGATTGTGAACAGTTCTAACAATTCTATCAACACTCACCATCACTTAAGATAACCCAGCTGTAACATAAACGAAATCGATGGAAAAGATAGAAGAATCTCACTGTGTCGAAGAATCTCACTGTCTGGTACTAGGGGTATGCTAGCTCTCTATTGCTATCTATCTTTCCAAACCCTCGGCACTATTTTTCATCTGCTGAAGATGACAATGCCAACACTAAAAATCAAGAAGTTCATTGTTCCGGACTATTCGTGCTTCAAATCTGCAAGATTCGTGGGATATGTCGTGTTCATAATCTGGAGGGTAGATTAGATGTTGTGAATGAGCAAGTTCAACAACTAGATAAGAAAGTTGATAAATAGGGACCTTCATGTGAAAGATAAGCAACTCCATCAGCTAGGCAGATGGGAAAGCTTGGAATAGGAAACTTCATGTGAATTAATTTAGATGCCACTTTCAGTACAAAAATCCTTATCAATTAGATCGTGATTAGTTTATAGTAGGACATTCACGTGAAATAATATAGGAAAAGAATCCCTAATAACCACTAATAATCGTAATTAGACTGGCGGAAATTTAGGTTATAAGGACTTTTGCAAACCTTGGCTTTTCCTTGCTCTGTACTTTTATTTATGTACACATTTTTGCCAAAGCATAGACCCCTTTTCTACAAATGCTGAACCTATGTTGCTAGGGATACATGGAATGAAAAAAAAAAAATGATATTAGCGTATGTAATTTTGAATGATGAAATGCATTAGTTCTTCAATGACATCCTTTGCCAAAGGGTCGGTGCACACACAATAACATGCATAAATGATTAGTGCTTGTTTGGTAGAGGTGTTTGAATATTGTTGTTTAAAATGATGTGAAAACATGTATTTAAAGTACTCATAATGCAAAATATGTGTTTAGTACTATATTTTTAATAATGTCTTTTAAAAGTAAAAAAACATAATTGTGTATTTGGTAGGTGTATGTTTATTTTTTTTTAAAGTGATGACATGTAGTCTAATTAGTGAGACCTACAATTTTTAAAATATTTACAGAAGTGTCATTAAACAATGTTATTTAGAAACTGAAAACTGGTAATCGGAGTTTTTAATTTTAATGTTTAAACACCATAAAATCAGAAACATGACTCAAACACTTCTAAAAAAATACTCCTACCAAACATGTTTTTTCTTTTTTGGCTTACAATTTTTCAGTGTCTAATCACTAAAAATTGTTGTTTGAGTTACGTTAAGTTTCCTTTGTATGTTTTCCCAAAGTCCCTAATCAAGTATTTCACTACCCATGCCACCAAAAGCACTTGGTGATACATTATTTGTTGTCTTAAAAGTTTAATCTATGAGAAAATGATGAATTTAATCACTTAATCATAATTTTATTTTTAATACACATTTGCACATGTGGGTCTAAACTCTCTTTTAATAAGCAAGATCCAACATATGAGATTTTTATCATTTTAAATAAGAGATAAAGTGGAAATAAGCATTGAATTAAGGATATTTTCCTCTGATACCAAGACAAATTATTGATTGTCCCAAAAACCTAATTTGTTAGTTAGAAAATGGTAAATTTAATCACTTAATTATTCTAACACTTTTGACATAACAAATGAATCAAACATCAAAGTTTTTTTTTTTTTTTTGAGAAAGTAGCAAACATCTAAGTTGAGTTACTAATTAAACAGGCATCTTCATATATAAGGTTCATGAGTCTCAAAACCTAGCATAAACGTCCAATTATATAACCTCCATTGAGCTTATTATAAAAAGATAAAAACAGTATTTTACTTCTGTAACCTAGTTTCTTTCATTGTTGGCAAGTAAGCAATTTATTACATAATCAAGAAACATACCTAAGGGGCAACTGCATGTATAGTGACAACATAACTTTTAGAACTAGCATGGATCCAAAGGAGCAAGTAATCAGATTGAAATTGTCATGAACCAGTCCAGGGAAACCAACGTATTTTGTTTATCTTTGTTCCTTATCCAAACATAGGAAGTCATCCTGTTTTGTTTGTTCCGTTTAGATGTCTTTTCCAGTCACAATCTGTCTACGAGTCCGGTTTCTGGAGAGGCTCTCTCGCAGCTAAGATCAAAGCCATCAGTATTAATAATTACCCAATTACCCTAATGAATTGGTGGGGGGTCTTTTTCAAATTCATTAAGAGAAAGCCTACATATTGTTCTTTTGATCATTGTCATTGGCTCCATATGCATGTTTCTCTCAAACGACTTAATTATAAAAGCCAAATGAGCAACAACAACTTATCAGCAATATTGTACACGCAAGACATGAGGTAAAAGGCTATTGAAAAATGATTTCTTATTGTTGATTTAAGCTATGAATGACTAAAGAATATGATCAAACATTTCTAAGATTTAATAGCACCAGCATCTATCCAAAAAAGAAAAATCAAAATAAGTCATACATATATAGTACAACCAACCTGCCTCACATTGTTTGAGCATAGAGCACTTGCCATCATCATAGCAAGATTCGATATCTAATTTAGCTTTTTAAATGGGAGATATAAAGATAAAGTTTGAACTTAATACAAATCATATGTCCCAATTTTTTTTTGTTACATTTTATACTCCACTTACAATTGTGCTTAGAGTCCCTCTCAATAAGTTAGGTCTATCACGTGGGATTTTTAAATTTTCAAATGAGGTATGAAAACAAAGTTCGAATTTAATATAAATCATTTATCCCACTTTCTTGTATTATATTTATATTCTAATCACAACTAGTTATGTATTGTTTTTACTTTTCTTACAAAAATGACAAAAGTTTATAATGGATAAGACCATATGCGGCGCTAATACTGTGATAATATCCCATTATCCCAAAAACTTAAAACCCTGAAAAGTAGTAAAATTAATCATTTAATAATAATACTAACATAATTATATGAAAAAATATCTATCCTCCATTTCAAAAAAAAAAAAAAAAGTATATACGTATCTATTCCATCCTAGAGTTCTTAGCTGATTTAATGTAAGTGGGATCACGTAAAAAGTGATTTCGATGTGTTCACATCTTTAACATGTCTCAATAGAAAATGGCATGGAATTGCTTTAGGACTCTTGCGAAATGGCAAAAATATGATAATGATAAAAATGAAAAAGCTTTCTTTAGTTCCAGGTAATTAAAACTGATTCAGTCGTCCCAGCAAATGTTACTGACTAGATAGGAACTTTTGAGTGTCTTAATTCTCTGTGTTTTCCCTAATATACATATCAGCTGGCAACAACAATCTTAGAATGATGTGATGCGGGCAGAAAAGTCTGCTAGATTAGATTCTTAGTGTGTATTTTCTTCACTCATTCTTTTGCGTGGTGCTTTTGGTTTTGAAAGCAAAACGATTTATGGTGCAGAAGAGACGGCATGAATAGGGCCGGCCAGTACTTCTATTTGTATATTATTAACACTAATCAGCTCTTATTCTTAATCATCACACGCATTCTTGACCTACTGCTTTTTACATGCTGATGTAAAGAGACTGAGAGCCACACATTGCCATCATTTTGATTAGGTTTCGAAATAATTAAAAGTTGATATAAGATTATATTGTGTCAACTATAAACCCGTGACCACATTTTTAAATTAATATCGAAGCTCCTGATTGCTTGGAAGAATTAAATAAAAAAATAAAAAAACTTAACTGTTCTTGAAGTCAACACGGTATTGTAGACGTTTCTGAGGTAATAGTTAACTAATATATAGATTTAGAATCTAGACTGCAAGTCTGCAACATACGCATAATACGTTGTGATAGACTGATAGAATGGCAACAATTCATGGTCAGATAAATCTTCTAGATAATGTACGAGAGAGCAATGAATTAAGTATCAATGGTTAGTTGGTTTCTATCTTTAAAAAAGAACGAAGTATCATCACTGGTTACATTATTATTATCAAAATTTTAGATAACCATTAATGTTGATCTAACTTAAAGAGTGTCGTTTACTACCCCCAAAAAAAAAAAAAAATATTAAAGAGTGTCGTTGATATCCTAATAAAAATGGCCAATAATATTGTTTAAAAAATTCCATCAATAAAAACGAACAATTATCAAATAACGAGTGCTATATATATAATTTTTTTTTATCACATCTATAAAATAAAATAATGGCCAATAATGAGCATGATTTATTGATTTTAATTCAAATAAAAACTATCACGCATGCATTTTTATCGCGGTAATCACTCCATGATATTTTTTTTAATCAAATCTATAAAATAAAATAATGGCCATGATTTTAATCCAAATAAAGACTATTTCACTGAGTACTTTTAGTGTCATGATCAGTATAAGTTCTTGGGTTTAAATCTTTCCATCATCAATTATTGATGTGTCTAACAAAAAAAAAAAAGAAAAGATCTCTATCAAATAGATTGAGAAAATCTAAACACAATTAAGTCATGAGAGGTGCTACGTCCACAACATTTTTACAACAAATCATAGGTGGTTAGTTGTTATTGGTTCAAATTTGAACCTAACACTAAGATTACTTTTTTGTCCCAACAATAACAATCAGTAACATCCTGCCACTTAAGATTTGTTGTAAAAATGTTGTGGACATATCATTTCTCTTAAGTCATAGTAAAAGTTCAAAGAAGGAAAATTAAATCCATTTTATCACAAAATTTAGAATACAATGCCCATAATTAGAGTAAACGGTTTAGATATAATAAATTTCATAATTATTTAATTTGATAGGAAGAAATATTGTAAAAGTCCAAGAGTGGACCCTGATATTCTATATTTTACAAATAATGGGTGAACCACATAATGAAAGTAGTTGTAAAAGAGTTTAAAAAAAAAAAAAATGTTTTAATCCATCCACATGATGGAGTATAAACCACTTTATTCTCTCGATTCCAACTTATATATGAAATACATCTATATAAATATAGATTAAAACCATGCGCGCAACAAATGATTATTGAATAAATCAAAACAAACGACGAACAATGTATGACCTAAATAATTAGCACATGAAAAAGTTGCCAACACCTCCCCCACATGAACAACTCAACAAAGTATGACACAGTAACACATTGGTTCTGACCTATTTATCACAAAACCTACCCAAAGAGAGAGAGAGAGAGAGAATAATAATAAATATATACCCTTCAACGTTTTACAAAAAAGTTGGAACATGATATTAATGGGTTTAAAATTTTGTCTAACCAAATCCACCATAGCTGGGGCCTGAGATCGATACTCTGTAATAATATCACAAGATTTACAACAAGCTGGAGTACCTTATTGATGGTCGCAAGTTGTTTGATTTTAAGAATAATTAAAGAGTAAGAGTCTTTTGTTGACCCAAAGCCTTCTCAAAATTTTAATTATTTATTTTAATTGTGTTTTCAGTTTCATTTTTAATCACTGCTATGTGTTTTCAGTATTTCACACCATTTTCCATTTTTTTCAGGAAAAATATACATAATAAAAGTCTTATAAATGGGCTTATATCTAAAGTTTTCTTTCTTAGATAAATCAAATCATGATTTTTCTCATAAAAAAGAGTAACCAATGCTACTAAGTGGTGTACAATGCTCAATTGAAATGTGTGTAAAGTTGTTTAGAATGTGTTGAAATGTGTAATAATTGATTTGTCAAACAGCCCCTATATATTTATATAGAAACACACGTGTGTAATTTGAGCTAGTTTTAAACAAATGATAACAAGAATATTGTACATTGTTTGATTCAATGATAATAAAGGTATTGACCATTCATCCTATACAAATGTTATTAATAATATTGCTTGAAATTGTATATGCTAATAGGGCACATCTCAAATAAATTTTTTTCTTTTCAAAAAAATAAAAAAGGGAACAGTAGTCTTAGTGTAAATGAAAAATGTCAAACAGGTTGATAAGTGAGTAAAAAAATCCATAAAATGATATACTTTTCAATATTATCCAACCAATATTGCGACCTTTTATGGTATAATTCTCCATACTATATGGATGTAAGCGTTGGTTGAACCCATTTGAGGGAGTCTTATCTTCCTCCATCTCATGTTTAGGCTTTTCAAATATTCTTTTTTGTTTTTGTTTTTGTTTTTTTGTTTTTGATAGGCAAATATTGGTTTCTTAACAAGTTAAGTGTTGTCATGGTCATGCTGAGACATGTATACTTTAAAACACTTATAACCAAAAAAAAAATCAACAAAAAACCAAATAAGTTATTTCCAAATGGACACAAATTCTTTCATGAATTCTCATCCTTTATCTTTTCTTTTGATCCCCTATAATAAAGAAAAAAAACCATGGTAGCACGTCATGAGTGTCAAAATAGCTTAAAGGTTTGAGAAATCAAGTACTTACTTTAGGGATGGTAATAACAACCAGACCCACGGGTACCCGGCTCGACCCGACCTGATAAACAGTATGGTTGGGTCTAGGCTTTTAAAATAAAACCAAACAAGGTCCAAGTCTGGTCTGAGTTTTGTTAAAACCAGCCTCGAACCCAGACCCGAACCCGATCCGTTTAGCCTAAAGGTAAAATTACAAAAAAAAAAACTACATACATACATATATATATATATATATATATATATATATATATATAAATCATAATCCTAACCCTAAAATTTCACTCTCATTCTATGATTTCTCTCTTAACTCAGCCGTCTCTCTCACCTCACCCTTACTCACTCACTCTCACTCTCACTCTCATCCATCCCTCACGGTCTTACCCAGTCACCCTCACCCTCACTCTCATTCACTCACCGACCCACCTTCACCCTCACTCTCATCACATGGTGGTTTCTGTTTGTCATGGAGGAGCATGAATCTTGTGGTAGTTGCTGTTTGTCATGGAGGAGCATGGGATTGTTAAATCGAGAGAGATGTGATGATCGAAGGAGCTCTTGGTAACGTTGAGGTCAAACAAAGCCCAGAGGTGGGATTGATGGCTGAAACCACCACCGATGGAGCCTGGTGGTCTGAGTTCTTCAATTTTTTATTTTTTATTTTTGGGTTCATTTCCTCTCTCAGTAGTTTTCAATTTTCAATATTCATCTAAGGATTCAATACATATAGAATGTAAGGCTTATGTATATTTTGTGTTGGTTTAGTTGACTATAGCACCTGAGATGATTTCAAAGAATGTGAATCGGAGTTGTTGTGTTTCTTCTATTTTTTGTGTTCATAAATCAGTCCATAAATGGAGTTTTGTTTCTTCTATTTCTTTTGTTCATTTACTATTTATTTTCTGTCTAAGAATCTCATTTCATCAAGACTGATAACACAATGTTGATTTATTATTTACAATTTATTTCATTATTAAATGTGAGTTTGTGTTGGTGATTTTTTTAAGATTGGGTCAAATTGGGCCACGAATTAGGCCTAGAAGTGGCTGGACGGGGCCTGTGGAGCCCGACGGGACGGGTTTGGGGTTTTAAAAGAAACCTATTTATTAAATTGGTTGGGTTCAGTTAACAGGTTAGGGCCCGCGAGTCGGGTTCAGGCATCAAAAAATCCACCCTGAACCTGACTCGTTACCATTCCTAACTTGCTTAGAGTTATTCCCCCCCCCCCCCCCCCCGCGCCAATTTTAATTTGAACTCAACATGGGTTACCTTGAAAATGATTGTTTTACCCAAGTTTCCAAAAACTAAGTTGATCAGCCCCATTTACACTGATTAACACATGAAATTACAAATTTTGTGAAACTATTGAAAATATCAATCTTGACAAAACCAGGAGTAACTGAGATTTTACCAAAGAAATAGACTATCCAATCAGAATAGATGAGGCATCATCTTGAATCATATGAAACTCCTTTTGTGTTGACAAATCACATGCTAAAAATTGACTTTTGACAAAGTGAGATATTACAAAAATAAATGGTTCATCAACAATCATTTTTTGTTGTGTCAGAAAAGTTTCACGTTAGTTCGAATGTAGTCAAACTAGGTCAAACGATCCGGATTTAGATAAGTTAGATATCATTGGAAAAGGAAGCACGTTAGTTCAGGGATTCCGATCGTGAAAAGTTTTAAAAGAAAAAAAAAAAATTTTGATCGAGCTCACAAAAAGAAAGAAAGTGGGATTTTGTCCAAAGAGCGTTCAAGGTCCATGCCACTTTCATGCACTCATAACTCTTAGAATAAGAAATTGTGAGCTAGAAACATGGAAATGATCAAAGTTGATGTTACAAGCTTTCCAAAGATACAACATTTAAGGAAAGTTTGCGCGGTTTAAGGATTGAAGCTATTTAAGGTGTCAACTTTTGGAAGTCATAAATCTCTTCATAGTATGGAACTCCTTATATTCCTCTTGATTTCGGCCAAAAAGGCTCCAAAACTTTTAGTACAAAACTTCTTTTGGATCTTCCAATACCTTGAGAAGCTTGTGGTGGTAATATCTCCTTACGAACCTTGAAGTCATCCAAACAATGGATTTTTGCTCATGTTGTATAGCAAGTGCCCTTTGGAAGGAGAGTACCAAAAATAGGTGAAATGTTGTCTAATTTTCATGTCAAAATTAATCGATATAAAAATGTCAATATTTGTGTTGGCAATTGTGAATATAAGAACAAGGGATTGATGCATGTCATTGTGTGTTAAATATAAGTAGATCTAACATTTATTAACACTCCATTTATTTCAATGGAAAATCATATGTAAAAATAATTTTCCTTATTTTTCAGTGTTTGGTAGCATTAAAAAAAAAAAGATGAATCAAAGAAAAACTATATTTGCTCAACATAAAAAATATGGTTTATTTTTTAAAGATCATTTTCCATTAAATTTTTTTTGGAAAACAATTCTATCTCAAAACAAGCTAAACAAGCTACGTTCCTCAGGTGATGGGGTTTTTTTTTTTTTTGTGTGTGGCTAAAACCGGGTGATAGGAACTTGATGATTATTTGCAAAATAAAAAGTGTAGTTGTTTTGAGTAATATCGAAATTCCAAGTGTGTTTTGACGTTGAATTATCAACAACTCATTGTTTTCAAAAATAAAAAGAAGCATACGTTCAACTCCCAATCAAATCAAAATCATGAGATCATCCATTATGTATCATTGTTGATACATGGCACATGCACTATATTATAGGACAAGTCTCTCCAGGTTTTAATCTAATGTTTTAACTTATTTCACATTTAATATCGTTAAAAATGATACTCAAAATTAGATATCGCCTCTTAATCAAGCATCATAGGGGTGTTTAATGTCGGGTTGGGCTTGTGTTTAGTGGCTAGTTCTACTGAACACGTTGAGATATAGATACATGTCCAATTTTGAATACATGTTTGTATCCTAACGTATTCAGTGAAACTGGTCACTTAACAGTGAACAAAAGCATCTCCCTTTAATGTCTTAGCTACACTAATCAAACATTTGAAACTATGTTGTTGGTTTAAGACACGATTTTAACTAATTCAAGTTAAATAATTTTAGAGATTTTAAAACAAAGCCTTTAACTTGAAATCATGCAACGCGGTTGATCAATCATATTTTAAAATCCCAACAAATGATTAGTGATGAATTAAATTTTTATATCTTCTTTTTCGCTCACCATCACTTACAGTCATACACACATGTGCGTCACCATTTGGTGATCGGTCTAATGTTAATTAAGCCCGATATCAACGGCTAGTTAAGTTAAAACGAGTTTTCTTGCATTAATCGACACACCATTTAAAACCAAATCATCACATACACACTAATGTTGACATCTGGCTTAATCATCATGAGTCATGACACGTAAGGGCCAAGTTCTAAATTAATTAGCATAAATGGGAACAGCTGTATGCACAAAATCTAAACAAATTCAAAGTACCATTCCTTGAAGGCTTGAACAATTACTTATTTAATATAATTACTTCAAGACTTGATGGTTGAACAAATATTTTTATTAGATCGTTTTAAAAAATCATTTTGATTGGATGACGTGAATAATGTGTTTTGTCAACTACCCAATTGTGTACGTAGTAGAATTAATTAATTAAAGAAAATGGGAAAATTTGAGTTTTTTTTTTTTTTCTTCTTGTCTTTTTAGGCTTGAAAGCATAAACTACATTACTTATAACTTTTGACCGGTCCAATTGTAATTAGTGTATAATAAAAGTGATAATACTAAACAAAAATGACTGGAGTATTATTCTAATTAATCTCTATAGATCATACATAGCAATTGTAAAAATCAGTTGTCATTAACATAATTTAAAAACAATTGATTTAAGTTTTATCTAAAAGAGAGAGAGAGAGAGAGAGAGAGAGAGAGAGAGAGAGAGAGAGAGAGAATTAAAGTAAATTTATTCAAAAGTATACATCAACAATGTTAACAATGAGTGCAAGAGGTGAAAACAAACAAACAAACAAAAACAAACTTGTATTAATATCACCAATATTTATAGACAAGTGATGAAATATAAAATATAGAGAGAAACAGACAGACCAAGGCCATCCTTATGATTATCCTTATGATTATCATCAAGTTGATGAGATAAGATTAGGAATTCTTAAACCCTAAGCACAAACTGTTTTTTTTTTTTACTCTTCACTCATATTTTTATCACGTATTTATAAAAACAACTTAAACAGTTTTACAGTATTTTGTTTTTCACTATTTTACCTACGCCTCGGGCGCACTTTAACGATCAGAGGATTGGCCATCTCACAAGACAACTTTAGAACCTCAGATAGGTCAACGGTATTCTGATCAGACGGTAGAAATTCATACTCGTGTAAAAGTGAGGCAACCCAAAAGCTGACCGTGGTTAAACCCAAAGTCTTGCCGGGGCAAGTCCTCCTGCCCGACCCAAATGGAGCAAGTCTAAGATCCGACCCGAGTACAGAAAACTCCACCTCACCCTCCTTGGTGACAAACCTTTGGGGCATAAATTCTAGTGGGTCAGACCAGACATGTGGGTCCCTAGCTATGGCCCACATGTTCACCATTGCAGTGGTCCCATGAGGCACGTGGTACCCATCAATGGTTGTGTCATTGATAGCCAGTCGGGCCCACGAGAGAAGTGGGCCAGGTGGGTGCAACCTCAGCACCTCTTTCACCACAGCCGCAATATACACCAGCGAAGCCACGTCAGCCTCATTAACGCCACGTGATTTGCCAACAACCTCATCAAGCTCATTGTGGACCTTTGATTGCTCGTCAGGATGAAGCACCATCCTAGCCAGGATCCACTCGATCAAAACAGCCACCGTATCAGTCCCTCGGAAAATCATTTCCTACACACAAAAAAAAGAAGTAAACCATTTGACAAGGATGTTTAAATCATATAGCGGCATAAATATTTATAATAAATTATTTGTGTCCCCCCAAACATTTAAAAAAAAAATATATATATATATATAAAGTAAAATAATTAATTAAAGCAATTAACGAAACAGTTTTTGTTGGTAGCGGGAAAGTACTTTTCTCACTTCTGTTCTGTCCTAGTTCAAGACTGAACTTTAGCTTTGAGAGTTTTCATGTTGACACGCATATATGCGGTCGAGGGTCTATCAAAGTATTCAAGACTATTTGTATTTTTTTATTATTATTTTGACTTAAATAAATTAAAAATAAATAAGTCAATGCATGACCGAATGATTGCATATATTAAAGGGTGTATCCGTGTATGTTACTGTTAGTCTTTGTTCCTCATATCTCACTTATTACGGCTAATTTAGAGGTATTATCCATTCCTTTCTATAAAAAGAATTATTAAAATACCACCCACTAATACTATTTATGGTATAAAAAAAAAAAAAACCAAAATTTTGTTGATTTTAGAGGAACTTATATTAACCTCACTTGAGACTGGGAGAAATATCAAAAACCCAATCTCTTTTCTTAATTCCTTGAAATTGTTATTATTATTTTTATCTAATCTTCTTATCATTTGAGCAAATAAACATTCATTTGAGTTTATATTGAATGCAAAATTTTATATATATATATATATATATATATATATATATATTAACCCAATTTATAAGAGCAGTCATATCATATGGGTTATTTTTATTACATAAATAAAAACTTCAAGAAAGAGGATATCATTTAAAACATGAGCGGAATCAGCGGATATATTACTATATTTTCCCAAACTCGGTACAGGTTATTATAATTTATCCTTAGTTTTAAATTAAAAATTATGATTGGAAGAATAGTTATGTAAAAAAATAAGTGAAAATAACATAATAATTAGTATAATAAATAATAATAAAAAGTTACCCAGAGAACGGCGATCATATCGGACTCGGATAACTTTTCAGGGCCTTGGAGAGAGAGCAAAACATCAACAAAATCCCGGGTTTTTTCACTGGTTTGAGCTCGGTGTTGGGCTATGATTCGGCCAACAAAGCGGTTCACTCTTGGGACAAGTTTGGAGCATCTGGACCGGATTTTTTGAGCATCAAACTCTGCTAGCCAAGGCAGGTGGTCTGACCAATTCAACAAGCCCAATAACTCGTACCCTTCACCCACCAGTCTCTCTAGCTCTTCCACTTCCTCGTTCGATGAAGCCAGACTATATTTGCATCCGAAAACCGAGCACATCATGTTGTTTAAGGAAGCACGCTTTAGTAGTTGACGCACAGTCACACTCTGTCCCTGGTCTCCCAACATTATTGCTATCATTTGGGAAGCAATTTCTGACCTTTGGGACTCGGAAGCTTTGATTTGCTTTGGGCAAAACATGTGCGCGGCTGCGATTCTCCTCAGGGTTCGCCAGTAAACGCCATAAGGAGCGAACCCAATTGCCCTGTTGAACATCAAGCTATAGGCTGACTCCTTTATCGGACGATCAGCAAACACAGAGCTATTCAGGATTTCTTTGGCCACGTCTGGGTTACATGTGACAATAACGCGAGTGTCACCAAGGCTAAAGGCCATAAGCCTCTTAGCTTGGCATGCTTCTGCTGCTGCAGCAATTTTGTGGTGAGCGAGTGAGACCATTAAGTTCATGCTTCCAATTAGTGGAAACCCTCTTGGTCCTGGTATAATTGGCTTATTGGCTAGGGTGATAGAACTGGAAGAAGAAGATGATGATGATGATGATGATGATGATTTTTTGTTTCTGATATAACTGTGCCTACCCCAAGCTGGGCCACCAGGGTGAGCCCAGAAAATAAGGGTCATGCCTAGCCAAGCCAGACACATGACTAAAATTAGCCATGCAATGTTTGATTGTGTAAAAGCTTGGCATTTAGAGGCCAAGGCAAATACCCAGAGGCTTTCTATGTCTGTTCTCATGGTGTGGGAATTTCAACTTTCAAGAGTGATGAAAGGAAACTAGAAAGGAGAGTGGCTTTTGCTTGTGGCAGAAACAACTTAGATTGCTGCTATATATATAGGGGGAAGCTTAGAACTAGGCTTCAAATAATACTCCACATATATGAATTTAGTGGGACCTTGCGTATACTTCATACATGAATTAGTAGAGTAGAACATTTTTCTTTTTTTTTTTTTTAAGCAGCGCCGCCTTGGCCAAATGTGAAAAAGTAACATTCGACATTGGAAAGTGTTAGTGGCACGCCCTAGTCACATGGGACCATATTCATTTTTCAGTTGGGTTTTTTTTTTTTTGAAGACATTTTTTTCAGTTGGGTTTGAAATTGCGCATGGTGACGTTTTTTGAAGATAATTAAATTTATAAAACTTAAAGTTAAAGTCTGAATGAGTTTTGCATTAAACAGTATAATAAGAAGAAAGAAGCAAACAATGTCTGTTATCAGTAGTACAATAATAAATGGGCTTGAGCCATTTGGGCTTATATTCTAACAACCTCCCTCGAACTCATGTTGGATAAAATGATATTTGTAAGGACGCGAGCTTCGGCGGTCCAAATCCACTTAGAATAGTGAAGCTCGTCCCACCTTACTAGGCCCAAACCAATAGATATTTGTTTAGAAAAAGTGAATAACAACAAGTTGAGCTTAGTCTGAAGATTCAATCACGAAGGAAATGAACCGAGTTCAAAATTATGTGTGTTGGCGGTTCTTTACAAGCTCGCCTGAGGATGATATTCTAATGCTAAGATATACACTGTTCCTGTCCTTTCTTTCTTATCACCGTTCTTATTCTAACATCTTTTTCTTGATTTTTTCCGGATCCCTCCATCTGAAAGTTTTCTTCCTTTATATACTTCTTAGCTTCTTGCATCCTATTCCTCCATTTGCGATCCTCTTGGCCCTTCCTTAGGACACTTACCCCATTGGATTTCTGTTGAAGATAGTAGAATGAGTTACTTAGCTGTGAATCTATTGTTCAGGGATCATTTCCTCATCAATGCAACTGATAAAACTGTTGCCAGTCATTTATTGCGAATGCAGCAGATGAGCTTTCACAAGAAACTTCTTCCAACTAACTTAACTCTCTTTCTCAACGTCAGTCTCCCCATTCAGACTTCTAGGAAGTATTTTGTCTCTTCCCATCCTATCCTCAAGCAAACCCATTTCTCAGGCTTAGAGTGCTTCTATCTAAAGAACGAATGATGGTCACAGAGGTTTCATTCTTTCTCGGTCCTCGGATACCCACAATATTAATTAACTTAAGTTTAGAAGTTATTACGAAAAACCATGTAGTAAATGGTGACGAATGAAGTGACACTTAATCTCAACATATTTTCGTAATCTCGTGGAAGATGTTTTGTAGGTAATTTGAAAGACACTTCAATTGTCACAATGGATCGAGGTTGTAGTGGAGACAATCAACTCTAAGATACTATAGCAGCCAACATAAGCACAAAAGCTTGAATATGGTGTTTGTAAGAGCGTGATGTTTTACCTCAGTACTGGATTGAAAAACATCAATTTATTTTCTTTATATTTTCTCATATACTTTATCTTCTTTAGTATTGTATCAAAGTTAGGCTTTTATGGCCTCCCTTAATCTATATCCCTACTTGGTTGATCTAGGTACTTCTCTCACAATCTTTCTTAGTCACTTTGTAGTCTCATTTTAATCTATTTTATGTTGTGGAGAATGTCAAGGTTCTTACTATTGCTATCGTTACCAACTACTCTGCAGCTTATCCTGATTTATTCCCTACCATGGATAGCAGCTGACAACATCATACACATCCTTCTTAGATCTGATATTTTACAACAGGACAATTAATCTTGACAATATCAACTACATTTGATGAGCACGTACATTTTTCTTCTGCACATAGTCTTTGACTTTCCTTCTAATCATGCAGCGTTAACCATCTTATCGGGTATCATAAATCATACTAATCGATAAATTTTTTGTCGACTTTCTTTTTGGTCATGCATCTTTATCATCTTTAGATTGCCTTATATTTGATTAGCTTTCTTTTTGGTGATGCATCTTTATCATCTTTAGATTGCCTTATATTTGATTAGTAGTCGTTATTGGGTTTGTTTCTAGTCCTGAGTGCCTATAATATTCAAACTGTGTTTTTCAAATTGTTAAAGATATATTAGACATATTATCCCAATGTAATAGGCCCAAGTCCAGTCCTACTTGTACTAGTAGTCTAGGATTTAGTCGTCTATATATACTCATGTTAGGGTTCATTGTAACACAGGTTATCGTACTACACTCTTATACAATAAAGATGTAGCCCTTAAGGGATTCCTTCGTGGATGTAGGCCGACAAGACTGAACAACCTAACCCTCGTGTTCTCGATATTCCTATTCTATGCTTCTCCTTCCGCATTCACTCTAGCATATACAACATGGTATAACACATCGCGTTGCTGATAATGCTATTTTAACATGGTATTAGAGCCAAACTTCGTTCTTGGCATCAAACAAACGTCTCTAGCAAGCAAAGAAGATTATCATGTGCACACCACCATCTGAAGTCACACATGCTTGTCTGCTGTATCTAGACTCCACAGCATCTCGCAACCACCAAGGCTCTGTGTTGTGTCAAAATCCAGCAACCAAGCAAGCCGTGACTTAACTTATCAAATCTGTGCAAATCAAAGCATCGCCTAATGAAACCAACACCACAGACGTGCTCCTCGGCTTCCCATGAGGAAAACCCAGAAATCCGATCACTCGAAACCTATCCATGCTCCTCCACGCGCCTCAATTAGCTTCGAAAAATTCCCACGCACCACATCGGAATTATCACACGCAGATCTTCATTAGAGACATGCGCCGCCCTGTTAGCCTCCTCGTACGCCAATCTACGGAACTTGAGATTTCGGCCCTCATCCGACCTCTCAAGCGCTCACACGCGTTGCCTAGGTTTCTGTTTCTCTTCCACGCACCGGTGACATCTCACCAGCCACGCGCTGAAACACTTGCTGATCTCATCTAACATCATCAAGACCATGTCAGCAGACACGCAAGCACGTCCATGTCAGCTTGATCCATGTCAACCCTAGCTACGTCATCAACCATACAGATCGCCACGTCAGCAGTGTCGCCTCGTCAGCACTACGTCACCTAACTGACCGTTGACCCAGATCGACCCGACCTGGACCACCCAGATTTGACCGTGAGCACTGACTGTTGACTTTGACCAGGATCTGTTGACTTTGACTTTTGCGTTGACCAAATGACCAAAAAGTCAAAGTCAACAAAAGTCAACGGATCTTGGTCAAAGTCAACAGTCAATGCTCACGAGTCAGATCCAGGTGGTCCGGGTCAATGGTTAGCTAGGTGACGTAGTGCTGATGTGGCGATCTACATGGCTGATGATGTAGCTAGGGCTGACATGGGCGTGTTTGCGTGTCTGCTAACGTGGTCTTGATGATGTCAGATGAGATCAGCAAGTATTTCGGCATGTTGCTGGTGAGATGTCATCGGCGCGTGAAGGAGAAACAAAAACCCAGGCAACGCGTGTGAGCACGTGAAAGGTCAGATAAGGGCCGGAATCTCAAGTTTCGTAGATCGGTGTACGAGGAAGCCGACAGGGCGGCGCGTGTCTCTAATGAAGATCTGCGAGTGATAATTCTGATGTGGCGTGTGGGAATTTTTCGAAGCTAACTAAGGCGCATGGAGGAGCGCGGATAGGTTTCGAGTGACCGAATTTATGGGTTTTCCTCATGGGAAGCCGAGGAGCACGTCTGTGGTGTTGGTTTCATTAGGCGATGCTTTGATTTGCACAGATCTGATAAGTTAAGTCACGGCTTGCTTGGTTGTTGGATTTTGACACAGCACAGAGCCATGGTGGCTGCGAGATGCTGTGGAGTCTAGATCCAGTAGACAAGCATGTGTGACTTCAGATGGTTGACTTTGACCAGGATCCGTTGATTTTCGTTGAGTTTGACTTTTGCGTTGACCAAATGACCAAAAGTCAAAATTTCTGAAAGGGCCTACCTTGCTCAGTTTTTCGCGTAGATTCTAATTTTGGACCTCGTTTCTTCATTTGAAACTCCGAAATTGGTCAATTGGCATATTATTCATTGTAGTTTCTTTAAAGGCATTCTTCAAGGCATCTTTAAGAGATCTTCTCATGCTTATCCAACCACAAGCCTTCATCGAGCTTCCACCTTGAGTTTGAGGGAAGGTGTTAGAGATATATTAAACATATTAGCCCAATGTAATAGGCCCAAGCCCAGTCCTGCTTGTACTAGTAGTCTAGGGTTTAGTCGCCTATATATACTCATGTTAGGGTTCATTGTAACACAAGTTATTGTACTACACTCTTATATAATAAAGATGTAGCCCTTAAGGGACTCCTTCGTGGATGTAGGCCGACAAAACTGAACCACGTAACCCTCGTGTTCTCGATTTTACTATTCTATGCTTCCCCTTCCGTATTCACTTTAGCATATACAACATGGTATAATATATTGCGTTGCTAGTAATGCTATTTTAACACAAACCATACCTTTTATCAATAACTTCCATATGTATGATATGCACGATGCTCAGTATTCAACCCTTGATTATCACACACGTCTAGCCTTCATTTCAGCATGTCATTTGTACTTCATTTAATTTAGTCTAACCTGATCCACCCTGCATCCAATTTGGTTACGCTTTCCTTTAAGATCTCACATTCTTTTCAAACTCAAGCGGTTTGCAAACTTCTACGGTTCTACCTTAAATTTTTTGGAGTATGTTAAAGATATCAAAGCATAAATCTATTGTATCACATCCAAAAACATGTAAAATGCTACTTACCATTAGGCCTTGCTATTAGTTTATTTGTCAGACATCAAAATAAATGGATATGGTGTAAAAGTTATATTGATTTTTGCAGTATTTATTTGGGTTAAGAGATCTTATAAATGAATAGGTGTGTGGAATTTTATTTATAAGTGATCATTTTATAATATGAAGAGTCTGTTTGGAATCCTCTTATTTTGCTGAAATTGAAAACTTCTTATTGAAAATACTGTAGATAAAGGTAAAAGTTAGCTGAAATAGTACAGTGAGACTCATGAATAGTATCAAAAAATGCAATGGAACCCATGAATAATAGCAAAAATAAGCTAAATAGTAAAATAAGCTTTAAAATTAAAAAAATAAATAAAAACTATCCAAACTTTGAACACCAATTATGAGAATTGTTGATTCTCAACAAAAAAAAAAAAACAAACAAACAAAAAAAAGAAAAAAGAAAAAGAGAATTGCTGTAATTTTTTAGTATGTGTTTATACTTTCTAGAAATTATTGCAGTAACTAGCGGGGATTGAAGGCCGGCCCCATGTGAGGCCCACCCTCTTCCAATTCCCAATACTCTCTTTTTTGAATTTATGCTTGATTTTTGAAAATATAACAAATCATAATTTTTTTAATTTTATAATTATTAACTTGGCAGGTTGCTATTGGAATATAATAAAAATAATATCAATGATAAATTCAAGTCAAAATATTATTGTTTCAATGACAGGAATCTATATATCAAAGAGTTACACAAATAGTTGTGTTATTAAAATTTTCATATATTACAAATATATTACTTGTTTTCAATGTTGTTTTTAACATCTTATAATTTATACGACCTTCCAATTTCCCAAATATCAAATACATCACAATACATATCTATATTCTTTTATAAATTATACCAAGTTTAAAATTTCTTTCCATAGCATAATACAGCTTTGTTGTAAGTGCTAATATTATAAATCTTGTCTTCCTATTTTCTCATTTTTCATTATCTGTGTCTTTTTTCTATATTTTCTATAAAAAAAAAAAAGTGATCTAAAGTACCACATCGATCAGTTAGTGAGTGAGTCTTCGGTTTATAAGTCTCGTTAGTGCTTATAAAGGTTAGACCATTTTGTAAGTACTAGTGTTGTAAGTTTTGTCTTCTCACCTCCTTCTTTCCCATTTATTGTGTCTTTTATCTATATTATCTCAAAAAAAAAAAAAAAAAAGCTTTGTTGTCTGTACCACCTTTTTTCTTTGAGAAGTTCAATGTCTACACACTTTTTTTTTTTAAAGAGTATAATACCTCAACTAGTAATAATGTTACGCGTGGCAAAAACTTTTTTTGAGAAACAAATACAACACAAAGAAGAGAGAAAGAGTTCTAATACAAAGTCACACCACAACTTCACTTAAAAATCAAGACACGTGGCAATAACTTTAACATGGGTAACTTCACTTTGAGTAGTAAAAACATATATATATATATAAATTCAAACAAAATAGTATCTACATCAAATCCATTGGAATATACTGCCATATCATATGATAAACAATGTGTCTTTTTTTTGTCATTTTGTTTTCTCAAAAAAAAAATTGTGATTATGAAATATGAATAATTAGTCACACATGACAATAATTAATCACACATTTTGTTTTCACTAACATCTCGTTTTTAATTGATAATATTAATAATACACTCATTTTTGATGTGGAATAATCAATTTTAAGTAGAATTTTATTTGTTTTTAATTTTCTGAAAAACTTCTTTATGCAAAACAACTATAACAAGTATTTTTAGTAAAATTTTGTAAGCAATATATGCATTTAAAAAGAAAAAAATTAGTATCTTTATATAATTAATTATTATTTTTATCTCACGTGTGAACTTTAGAATGATTATTTTCATTGTAATCTTTTTGTTTTATTATTTTTTATCTTTTAATTAATTTTTATAAATTTCTTGTTTATTTGTGATTTTTTATCTAAATTTTTTTATATTTTTTATATTGTAGTAATCAATTTATCAAAAGAGCCTAATTTTTTTTATCAATCTCTCTCTCTCCTGAAATAAAAAGTTATAAAAAGATATTTAGTTCAACTAAATATCGAAAAGAAGTTATAGTGTGCATTCGACTGATCATGCTTTGTCATTTCCACAATATATGAGAAAGATAATACATATTAGATTAATAAATTAATTATTAAAGAGGATGTGGGCATGCTTTCTTCTAGAACATATGAGATTAATAAAATAATTATTAAAAAGGTTGTGGGCATGGTTTCTTCTAGAGCACTAAACAAGTCTAGTTGAGCCGAGTATAAAAAGTCTATGAGTATTCATATTATCAATAAATTACAAATAATAATTTGATATAATATGAACTTATTTAGAAACTTATATAATTCATTCTCAAGCATATATAAATATATTTTTAAACACACACACACACACACACACACACATATATATATATATAAAGTAATTAAATTGAGCCTCATATTCACGAATGTTTAAGCTTGGTTCATTTAATAGAAAAACTTAAACTTGAGCTTGAGTTTGACTTATTTGCCGAACAAATGAACATGAATAAGCATTTTATCAAGTCGAGTTTCAATTGTGTCTAAACAGCTTGATTTATTTGTGACCCTAATTTCTTCCCTATTAAGAAAGGGGAAAAAATAGCATTCAAGCCAAGTCCAATAGAACCTTTTTTAAATTTAGGGCAAATTACAACTTACCCACCTATGGTTTGGCTGAAATTTAAGTTGCCTACTTGTAGTTTAAAATTCCATGATGTCAGTATTCCGATGGATAGTTTTTTTATTTTATTTGATCTTCTATTTTTATCTTCTTCTTTTTTGTATTTTTGGAGGAGAGAGATATAAAAGTGGTGTAAAATTACGTATTTAACTCTGTTTCTAATAAAGATAAGTTATAAAAATCTAACTAAACAAACCTCAGATAGATAAAGTGCAGGGCGGAGCTAGGGGAGGTCGAGGGGCCCCCTTGGCCTGCCCAATTTTTTTTTAAAGAGATTTACTTATATGTCATGAGTTTGCTACCTCCAATCATATGCCTACACCCTACACTAAATAACATGAATATGAGGAAATAGAGCTCAAGCGTAATTTCTGTTGTGTGAGTTTCAAGGTTTTTGTCCTTTTATCAATTTGTTCCCTCCCCTCCATGTGGCTGGCCCATCTTAATTTTGTATCCTTTTTTTTTTTCTTGTTCTATTACATGCATGGATTTGCTTTACGTATTTCCTTTTCATTTATAAAATAATCATTGGGCTATTTTTTTATGGGAACTTCATTAAATATTGAAGTAAAATAAAATCATTAATAATCTATCAATGTAAAGCTCAATATATAAATATATATATATGTATATATATAAAAAAGATAAAATAGAAGTACTATTAAGAAACACAAGCTTTAATCGAAAAGATTGAAAATATTATTATTATTATCAAATAAAAATGATAAAAGAATCACAAATTTCTAATGTAGTAATTTATTCTTCGCTAATAAAATTTGTGTAAGAAATAAAATATAAAGATAATTGTATAATAAATTCTAAAGCTCAATATTGTTTTCATGTTAAACTTCGAATTTTCAAGTGTACGTAAGTTCACAATTTTGTTTTTAACATATTACAATATCATATTCATATGAGTTGTACTTGAGTTTTCCAACTACTAAAATCTTTTATGAGAATTGTAAATAAAATTTTTAATTAAGAAATTATTCATGTGTTAATAAATCTCTAATGGAAAAATTGTATAACAAATATACTAATGTTATTTTTTGTGTTTGTGCAATTGCTTATTAAATTCCCCCTCCAACTTTGACTTTGACTCTGCCATTGATAAAATATCAAATTTCAAATTACAAATAAACAATTTAAATTTTAACTAAATCATAAGTTAATAAATTATAATTTGTTCTTAAATTTATTTTCTCCTTTATTATTTATTTGGAGGGACAGACAAAAGACAAGTAAACATGGGAGCAGTAAAAGTTTTTGGATCGAGTGCCTTACACGTGGGGGGTCAGATGCAGTGGGGGCACATGATATTCCATATATAGTTGAAGCAAAAACATGGAAGATAGATTATGACATCGGTTAGGAAGTTGCCACGTGTCTGTTTCATGCACTTGTCCATGGACAAGAGGGTGACAACACGCCCCGGCAAACGTGGCCCAACATTGCATCAATTCTCTGCTTTCCTGTAATGCCCTTGCTTTTCTAATTATGTGGAGGATTGGTAGGGGCATTACTGTCATTGTAATACAAAGCGACTTCTTTATTATTATTATTTTTTATAATCTTGCAAAGCGACTTCGATCATATGAAGCCAAATTAGTTAGATTTAGCCGATTCTAAAAATAAATTTAAAAAAAGTTATATCTATCCAAACATGAAACACCTTTATTCAATTAGTTAACACGTTTTACTGTTTATAATTTAAAATGTGCCAAAAGTCTTGTCATTGAATTAATACTTCTCCATGCACAAAGTACTTAGAAGCTTAGGAGAAAATGGATCGAGTTACAGAGTTAATAACACGTTGTAATTATCTTTAAAACAAAACTCAAAATTGACATATTTTAGTATTTTTAACAAAAATGTGCATAGTTCAAATTCTCTAATGATTGATTTTTATATTAAAAAAAAAAAATTTACTACAACTTATGGCCCATGTATATGCTCACTTCTTGGTACATGATAGTGAAGTTAATCCATGAATAATCCCTAAGCAAATTATGACTGATGCGGTGAAAAGTAAAAACTGAAAAGGATATCTAACATACATGAATCTAAGAATTGTGTCAAAAAATATATACATGAATCTAAGAATTAGGAATGGACAACGTCACTCTTCACTAGCATCAAAGGTCAAGGACATATCACATATTCAGGGTCAAGAGTAAGACCAAGACCAAGTTGATATCCTGGTTGAAAGGTCACCAGTCACCAGTCTGAATGCTGGTAATTTAATAGATTTCCCTTAATTAGGGGGACTAGATCATTTTCTTCAATATAAAAGTATGGAATTTAAATACTTTTTTAGTTTACTAAAATATTATTGGTCCGAAGACTCTGGACTTGTGACTTTGTACAAGCTGGTTAGAATCTTCTAATAAACAAAGGGATTCCTTTTCAAAAAAAAAAAAAAATAAACAAATAAACAAACAAGCAAACAAAGGGTTTTAATTCAATAAAAATATGATGTAAAATTTCTCTTTTACACCTTCCAATAAGAAAACAACTTATCAGTTTTTTAAAATAAAACATTAGTTACTAATACACACAATCTTAACCAAATTTAAAAAACATTAGCAAATACTTTAGGTCAATTTATTTTTTTAATTTTTGTTAAGAAAAGAAAAAAAAATAAAGAAACTATATGTATAATAACTATTGTTGGAGAAACTATTGGAAATTACCTCGGACTAGCCATCAAGAGCAAGAGAAATCATTAAGTCCATCAAGAAAACTGTTAAAGTGGTTCACTCAACCAATGAAATAATGACACTTATATAAATGTGTGAGTCAAATTTCTGATCAGCACAAAAATCAAAATTTAAAAATAAATTACAAAATGATGTCACAGACATTTCTATAAATGACATCGTTTTATTAGTTAAAAAGATTAGGACTACTTCATCAATTCTCTCGGTGGACTTAATAATTTCTCCCAAAAATAGCCTAAAGCTCCAGATTATTAAATTTAAATTTAAGATTTTTTGCAACAATCCTCCTAATTTGCATTGGACGCTAGATCTTGTTTAATCATGTTATCGGTCTTCATTTTCTTCTTTAAGAAAAATATATCTTCTTTAATGTAAACATAAGTTTGAGGAGAGAGATTTTGAGCTATATCCTTATTGAATTTAAAATTCAAAGAAAGCGACAATTGCCTATAAAAAAACATATTTTGCAACATAAGATGGGCTGGATTCTCTTTGAGCACATAGATTTAGGTATGTATACTCTTGGCACGTTTTCATAAATAAAAAAATAAAAAAAGCATCAAATACAATTTCTTTATTTACATAAATAATAAGACATATAATCAAAAGAAGAGAAATTACAATAAAATCAAGTTGACCCAGTCTAATGAGTAAGACTAATATTTTTATAATGATAGATGGCTGGGTTCGTTAGCCCTTAAAGTCCCGGTCAATTAAGAGAACTACACCGAGCTGAATCTGAATATTATTGTTTGACATTATTGAGTTACGATACTCGGATGAACTTGGAATATCATGTTTTTTCCATTAAGTCAATTGGCATTGTGTCGACATTTTTTTATTTACACCAAGTTGAATCTGAATATTTTGTTTGAGTTTACAAGTTAACTACGTACCACTTACACTGTTTCTCATGCTTTTGTACCACAGATATGGTATATGAACTTGACTGGAGGTTGTACCGATTTGATCAGTAGAACGATATATTTCAATACCGGTTAATACCGGTGTATTGTTTCGAGTTTACCGTTATTATATATATATATATATATATTATAATAAATATAAAAATTTACCATAAAACATTATCTCAATTAAAAGAAAAAAAAAACAATATAAAAAATAAAAAAAACTTAATTGTTCTTTGCATACTAAGAAAACAAATAAACTAATAAATTAATGCAAGTAAGTTACCATTATGTCTTTACAAAAATTCAAAAATTACAAAATTAAAAAAAAAAAAAAGCTTTTTTTTTTTTTTTCTTTTTTCTTTCTGTACCAGCCGGTATTACCTGAAATTGGCCGGTATTTAAATCAGTACGAAATGTTGACGTTTCGATACCGATATGTACCGGTACAGTATCGACCACCTTGATGTCAATTCCTGTTTGGTTAGTTTATTTTCATTTTAATAGAGAATGTACAATTTTTTTAGAGTCTCTCATATTTTAGGATACATTTATACTTTTGTTTAGCTTAGTTTTTAAGCAAAATAAATTAATATAGAAATGACAAATTACGAATACCATCCTTGTTGTATACCTTTAAAGTACAGAACTGAATTATGATTTATTTTGCTGCACTTACTTTCCTTGTGATTTGCTTCATAAAGCATTTCCAACAACATCAATTGAAAAATAATGGGTAATTGTCACACATTGCTTAAGAGAGTGTATTGTGTGTAGTATAATTTGCCTCGCCCTCCTTTAAAAGTTACCATGGTTTTTGAGTGGAATTGTTGTATACCTTTGTATTATAACCCCTTTTACCCTCCCTTGTGTGTGTGTTTGTTTCTCAAAAAAAAATTTGAAAAAGAATTAAAGAAAAAGACTATTCTACCATGAAATTTATACCTGGTGAATAGACACAAAGCCAAATATAGACACAGTAGATTGAAGGAGAAAGTTTGGAGAAAAATTAAAGATAGAACAATCTTTTCCTTAATTTCTTTTTCAATGAGTTTTTGTTAGCAAATACCCCGTCATCAAAATCTGTTTAGAATAATGGAAATATGGGTTTGGCTAATTGGCTCCCCTCCAATATAAAACCCTCTACTCTCTCCTCATTTTAATATAAATGGGTGACACGTGGCAAAAAAAAAAAAAAAGGCTAAAACAATCTAACTTCCTTCTTTCTCAATATGATCTTTCTTTCTCCAACTTCATCGTCCTCATTTGAGCGGCATCCATATCAAAACTCATCAAAGAAGAACAAGTCAGTTTTGACCCACAACCTTGCTCACCAAATCACGAACCCTCAACCCAGCTCATACCAAACTCAACATGCCAGAAACCCATATATCAAATCCGATCCAATTTTTCACAAACACTGTATCTAAATACAGAAGTAAAAAATAAATAAATAAAAGGTTAAGGTCACCAATTACCCATCAACCAACCTAGTACTCTATTAGGTATAATACACAAAGTAATCAAGAAAGAACAAAGTGAACACAAAAGACAAATAGAAAATTAAATAACTTGGAAGCACAAAATTGTTATCATTAGACAATATTTACCCCTACACTATTATTGCTAAAGGATTATTACAAATTTATCTCTAGGATACAACCAAGTTTGTTGGTTTCTACAAATAGCAATTTTGGAGAATACCCACAAAATTTCTTATGTTTCTTTGAAACTAATTTCAAAAGAAAAAAGAATTTCTTATCAAGTGAACATGAACCATTATTTATACGCATATGGTTATAATCCATCAAAAGGCACGAATGAAAAGTTAAAATATTTCACAAAGCTGTTCACAATGTTTAAAAACCTTTTCAAACGTTCTTAGCAATTACTATAAAAATTCTACAAAAATTCATTTTTTACAAGTCTCGATCGATCAAAAGGAATTAAGCATCAATTGAAGGTTCTTCTCGATTGATCGTATAGGAATTGAACAGCAATTGGCAGAGGCAGAAGCTCTAGATCAAATTCCTTGATCACTTGATTGATCGAGCAAATCTTCAATCGATCGAAAATTCCTAGACTTGAATTTTCACATTGAAAATTTCAGAACTTGAATTTCCATTTTATCATCTTTATAAATGAATACTCTCCAAACTTAAATATTTTTATTATAACATATTCATGTATATACCTTTATATACAACGTGACCTATATCTGCAAACCCCGAAGAAACCAAACCCATCTAGCTACCCAGCCACCGCAAACCTCAAATGATTTTCTTTGCAAAACCTACCATACATATTATTCATACCACTTTTGGACTTCCTAGTTCCTACCCTTCACCACCGCAATCCCGTCACAGGACCTCCATCTCGAGCACCACCGTCAAATAGAGCCTCAACGCTCTTAGTAGTGAATCCACAGTCGGGTTAATTAGTCCAAATTGTCGCCGATTCCTTTGCCACTACACACTATTTCTTGTGTGTGTCCCTCGTTACCAAATTAAACTACATTGGAAAAACTCGACTTATTGCCGGCAAGTTCTGGTCTCCTTTGATGTTTAGGCGAGGGTAGTGACGTTGTAGAAAGAGACAAAAGAAAAAAGAAAGACAAAATTGAGAGAAGGACGTGGACTTTTTTTAGATTTGGATTGTTTTTTTTTGCCACATGTCACTCATCTATATTAAAATCGGAGAAAAAAAAAAGTTTTCAAACTGGAGGGAAGCTGGACCGTGGAAACCATAAAACAAAACAAACTACAAAAGAGCTAAGTGTCACAAATAAACAATTGGGTAAGTCCTTATTCTTATAAAACAAAACAAACTACAAAAGAGCTAAGTGTCAGAAATAACCAATTGGGTAACTGTAACTCCATGTTCTTAGGACTTTTCTCTAGTTAATTTGTTTATTTTTTTTCTTTCTTTTTTGAATGAGATTTTCTCTTAACCGCCTCTACTAGAAAGGACGATTACTTATATCTATTCCACCATATATCATATCCAAGTTAAGGTACACAAAAATACACTTATCCATCTCTAATCCTTGTTTTTTTAATTCTTTGTTGATCAATTCCTTTCTGAATATTGAGTTCCCACTTCCCAAATGAACTAGTACAGGAAATTATCAAACATATTTTTTTTTTAAAAACCCATTAAAAAAATAATTCAAATCTAACTATGAGAGCCCAGTCCAGTGAACACGATTGTGTGTATGTAAATTTTTTTTTTTTTTTTTGAAAAAAATTAACTCTGTTTGTTGTCAACGACAGAGATGTTATTGAGGATGATGGAGTTTTTGGATTAATTGTATATGATTTAATCAATGGTTTTTGTAGGGAGTGATTGCTGGGGAGGAGGAGACATTTTTGATAAGCAAGTATATATATATTATTATATTATAATAAACCGACTGAACTTCTCCCGTAAAGAAAAATTAGACAATACATTTGACCCCTACAAAGTTTCTGTGAATGTATCTTGGTAACATATATATATATACTTGATACTTGATAGATATAAATTATTAGGCAATACGTATTTCTTACGAAAATAATGAAATGCATTAATGGTATAATATATATATATATATAAAAAATACGTATTGCCTAATAATTTATATCTATCAAGTGTTCATATATATATATATATATATATATATATATATATATATTATACCATTAATGCATTTCATTATTTTCGTAAGAAATACGTATTGCCTAATAATTTTATATTTATATCTATCAAGTGTTCATATATATATATATATATATATTATACCATTAATGCATTTCATTATTTTCGTAAGAAATACGTATTGCCTAATAATTTATATCTATCAAGTATGAACACAACCGCTTCCTAAATAAAAAAAAAAGTATGAACACAACCACTTATACTATAATTTAATGAGAGCTTCTTGTGATAGATAATTAGCAACGCTTGAAAGAGGGAACCTTAGAAAATTGCAGTCCTCTTTTGTTTACTCAAAAAGATTTAAAAAATAATAAAAGAATGGTACTTTTATTAATTAAAAAAATGAATTTCACAACTGTCACGAGGCTTTTGAGTATTATATAGTGAAGACCATAACCAAATCATATATGCCTATTCTTCTTGTTGCCACCTGGGGGAGGCAAGAAGTACTATGGAATATGAGGTCATTGAATAATAGTTTTTACTGGATAATCTACAAATTCATAACCTTCTTAATTAATTAAAATTTGAGATACAATATAGCACAAAATAGTTTCTGTCATGTGTATTAACTAATAGCAAGGCACTGTCCAAATCTTTCAATGCTGCCCTCTGTGGCTGTGTCTGATAGGCTTCCATGAACTGTTGCAGAGAACGAGACAAATTACAATCCGATATGATTGTCTTTTTCTTTTTAAAAAAAAGTATTTAGGTGTGAACACTGAGTTTATGGTATTATGATTATCCCCTTAAATAAAAAAATTTAAAAAAAGTCTTTGGTATTTCAAATGGGTCCACGAGCAATTTTTATTATTATTATTATTACTACGTTGTTAATACCTATCAATCATCATACACACGAGCAATTTTTTTTATTTTATTTACTTTTTTTAGGTACGTAGCATTAGTTCACCATATGGTATAGTTATCTTTTTCTTTTTTTTCCTTTTCTTTTTCTAAGAAGATGGTATAGTTTACCTTGATATAAGTAGGGTTTGGCGGGTTGGAAAAATTCCCTACCACCACCAACATTCCAAACTATCAAACTGTTGGGTTAGTTGAAAATTTGGGTTGCTTCAACTCAAAGAATTGGGGGTTTAGTTTTAGTTATGTGTTGTGTACTAAATTTCAAACTTTATTTTATCATTTACAAATAAATTTAAAAAGTATTTCCCATAAATCCTATAAACCATTGAAGGACTTGCTACAAAAATATAAATCATTGAAGGACTTGCTACAAAAATATAAATCATTAAAGGAAATCATAGGAAGTGTCCACTTTCCCATAAATCAAACCACACACACGTCTTATGATGTGTGTGTGTGTATATATATATATTCTCATTTTCTCCACACAAAAAAAGGAGGTTTTAAGCATATCCATGTCATTATGAATGCTTATGAATAGTTAAAAAAAATATCACATTTTCCATATTAAAATATGTAGATCATGGAGTTAAAAAATAAATAATAAAAAACTTAAATTTGATATGAGATATAGATTAACAAGATATGAATATATATCATAGGTGGATTGGGTCGAGTCTTAGTGGTTTAAAAAACTCAACTGCTATCCAACCTGACCCGCTGCTTTTAATAGTTAAATTCACCCAACTTGCTTGAAAATAAATATCATATTAATCTAGGGTGGGAAAGAGTCGAGCAATTTAAGTAGTTTAGGCCAATTGAGCCGGATATTGCACTGGCCCTAGATAAAAGTGTAACTCTCCACTTCTTTTATTGTAATGGGGAAGCCTTTGGAAAGAAATTGCCCAATTAAGACCTACTTCTTTTACCTAACTCTCAATCCTTATTCGGTTAGGATCTAGAAGAAGACCCGTGTTTGACATTGTGCTTGTGTTTCCATTAACGTTTGACATAATTGACTGGTTCAGTTGTCCCAAGTCCAAAAGAAGAGAGAGAGTGAGAGAGAGCTGTTTAACAGCTGAATTTGTCCTGTTAATGTACTTGGTACGTATGATATGGTATTATTCATCATATTTCTTATCTTTGATATACCTTTTAATACTAACTCTTGCTCTATAAAAAGACTTTTAGCATGGATTTGATTACCTTCGTTATGCAAGATTTGATTACCTTCGTTATGCAAGTAGTGTTAGTAAGTTGTAACAATAATCCATTATTTTAATGGACTACTTACAACCTAACCCACTTGGTTTAAACAACTGGTGGGACGATTGGATTCGATGCTATAATACGATTGAGAGTTCTTTCTGATTCTCTTGACTGACATAGTGGGGTGGGGAAGGTATAGAAATATATTCTTGACTTTTGTTAAAAAAAATATTTTCTGTTTCAAACGGTGAATCTTTGAACGTAGAATAATTTGTCCACTTTGAATGTTCTTCAGGCAATCCACTAATTGGTGATGACCAGCCCTTCAAAGTTCAATCCCACTTTATGTTGACTAGAAAAAAAAGTTTGAACAAGAGGCAATTGAGAAGCAACACTAGATAGGTCTTACATGTGAATCTGTTGACATTGAACTATTCCGCATCACTGTTCCATATCCTATATATCTGCCATATCTCTCAGAAAAGTTTTGCCAAGAATTGAGGAAAATTTTCTGTATAAAAATGTCAACTATAGCGTTTTGAACACGTAAAAAAACTGGTATAAAGTTTGAACCAATTATTTTCTCAGGAAATCTAATACATGACCATGTAAATAACAACTGAACAATTTTGCATTTCGTCAACACAAGTGGAAGAATAAACTAAAACTGAGCATGACGAGAAAAAGAAGGAAATCTATCAGAGACAGACTGCTTAATTACTTTAATAAAGGGAGAACCCACTTTGTATATATCTTTGAGTTCTATTCCAGATTCTGATGGCATAACAAAAGTGCAACCAACTGGATAATTAAACAATAAATTAAGAATAATCTTTGATCTTATATTCCAACTTCCTCTGTGAAGATTTGATTCGGTATGCAATTTAGTTTTATAATTTTAATTCTTCTGCAACTTGCTTTGCCTGCTTAATATTCACCACCAATGCACAAGACTAATTTAGTTTCTTTTCCCTTAAAAAAAGAAGAAAAAACAAATCCTCTTTAATGTTTGCTTTATCAATTGCTATTACAATTGGTTGGTACTCAAAACTCAATTCTGGTTCCACACAGATTTACTCGAACACAGCATATGCCACTTACAAAAATATGTAGAGTAATGCCTTTAACAGTAGTATATAATGATATCCACATGAATAATATGATACTATATTGTGCTAATAATCTAATTAGCCAAATATTTAATTTTAAGGTTTTAATCTACGTCAGGTATACTGTCATGGTTAATGAGGATTAAAGATGCTCGTCTGTGTTGAAAATTAAAAAAGAAAAAAAAAAAAGAAGATGCTAGTCTTTGTCGCATTGGAATCATATCTTACTTTCATTGTACTCAATGATTTTGTTATTTTTGTGTAATAACTTGTTTGTCAAGCAACTGTTTGTTTTCGCCAGTTTAATTAATATTAAGCTACTTAATTATCCATCTTTCCATATTGATGATGTTGGAAAGAAAAGATTTAATTTGGGCACGAGGACAGCACGTTGTTTTTCAAGAAAAGGAACATATTTCAACGCACTAATGCTAGTAATATAACTTTTTTTTATATATATAATTTTTTTCATAATTGCTGAGTTGACTTGTTTTGATTATGAAAATATCACTTTCATCGGGTGTTTTGCACTAGCATACTTTTTTTTATACAGTAATCACAACCAATCAAGTTAACAATTGTGAAAATATTATGTCCTTAAACTTATTGTGTATATCATTGGCATAGTTTACCCCCAAACTACTAGGTGGCAATTCATATTATTATACACGACTATTAGTTACAAGCCATATTTAATGACTCGTGATTTAATATATGCGGATATGAATAGTTTTATAAATTGTCAAATAATGAATTGGACCTTTAAGGAAATTACTTCAAACCAATTTGAAGGAAAACTTTGTCTATATATTATAATATAACTCTTTATTTATTTTTTTATTTTTTTTTAGAAGAGCTCTTTAATATTTAATGTTAACTTCTCTCTCAAATTTTTTCCCATACTTCCAAAAATAATTCTAATTCCATTAATAAGAACTACTTGGCCGTTACAACTTGGTAATGTTATATATATATAATTCTCTTTTAAAAAAAAAAAGTTTTCAAAAGAGGCTAGTCATTAGTTATCTTCAACTAGCCTAAAAATCTTATAAATTGATAGTATGGTGGATTGAACTTGGAATCTTTAGGTTTACGTCATGCCTCACATTAATGAACCCATTATCTCGGTACCCAAATAGACCAAGGGTGAATTATGATAATTGAAATTAATAGATTTTTATTTCCATGTTTTGAATTATTTAATTGTTAATCCCTTTGTACCATATTGTTGGCTATGCAATCTATTCTATTTGGGATGTCCGGTATTATGATTGTGTTTAAAAGTCAATAAACACAATATTGATAATGTTTTCATTTATCTTCTACATTATTTAAAAAATTAATACCCTTCTTTCATTAATTTTTAAATTAAATCACATCCAATTAACTCAAGTAGCAAAATATTTTGTTGTCAAATAAAAATCTAGGTTTGAATTTCATCTATTCCAAAACAAATTAATGTGAGGTTTAAGTGATAGTCCAATATGATAATAATATCCTATGTGGCTTATTTATAGTTGGAACCCACCTTCCATCTCCCCCACTATCTACCTATAAAAAAAACAATTAATGTCATTATCTAATGATAAAGAACATTTATTATAGAGTGAAAACGGTAAGTTTTATCATATCTATCAAATATCGTATATATTTTTCTTTGAAAGACAAAGCATGAAAAATGATATTCTCCTAAAAAGTTTTTAAATTTGGTAACAGTCTTTATTTTCTATTTTTAAAAACTTATTTTTGGGAATATAAAGAAAAAATAATTTTCTTGTATTTTTAAAATCAAAAACATATTTGGTTAATTGAAATTAAAAAGAAAATTAGTTTTTTGAAGAAAAAAAATAGAAAATACTATAATATGTTGTTACTAGGATTTGAACTCTAATGTTAACTCATTAAATAAGAGAACTTTATTAAATTAAATGTGTGTTATCATTGACTTTTGAAAATTAAAAACTACAAATAGTCTTTTGCATGTTTTCAGTTTTCTTCACAAATTGAGTTTTGAGAACATTGTTTTGTTTTTTGTCCATGTCGGATTGCTAAACAAGATTTTTAGTCTAAAAAATAGAAAATTGTTTTTAAAAACAGAAAATAAGGGGGAAAAAAGAATAGTGAATGCTCTTAGGATTCATATTTAATACTATTTCTCTTTTAATTGCTATAAAGAAAATTTGAATTGTACACAATATTAAGAAATACACCCCACTCCACTGCGTTAAACATGATCACAAAAGAGTGCACAAGCACAAGTTATGGTCAGGCCCTACTGACAAATAGAAATGTAATTTTCTGTTTCCTTTCAAATATCATTTGCAGTTATTAACTAATAGGGTATTATCACTAGATAGTACTACTCCTTTATGCTTACAGTGTACTTCAAATTATTAATTAGCACGACATTTTCTTCATGGCCTATTATCACCCAGTTTATATTTCTCTGTTTTTGTGTAACCAATCAAGTGAATCAACTTCTTCGCTCAAGTTATATATAACTTGCAGATGAGTTGAGGGAAATATAATATATCGCGTATAGAAAGAAAAATCTTAAGTATCAGCCCATCTCCATCGTTGACTATAATTTTTCCCCAGAGTGACCTATCTAGTATATGAAAATGAATATATCCACAATGACCTAGTTTATATTTAACATGATATATATATTTACTTCGTTACGCGCATATGCAAAACACCCATTTTGCTTCACAAGAACACACGCCAAGAACAAAAATTGCAATATTAAAATATTAGATGAAAAGTTTTTTCTAATGAACAAGAAATTGGCTTGTCCTGACTCTTAATTCATTCGAAGACAAGGCCAACTTTGACACTATAATAAGCATTATTTCATTAGAGGTTTCTCCAAATAACGAGCCTTCTAAGTAGATATATATATTGAGTGATATAAAAGAGCATAAGCATTACTATAATGCTATCTCATGTTGTCCAAACTGAACCGTACGTAATTTAGTATCCAATAAAAGTTCAATATATTCCCATTATTGAAAACTAAGACTTAAACAAATATAAAAGTAGTTCCTTGTTATGCTTCAAGGAGAACAAGAGAATATGAATACATACATATACTTCCTCTATTATTGGTACGTCATAATCGTGACATTATCGACTACGACTAGCAAACGGTACATATGGTTTCTAAAGTACAAAATGTCCACGACCACAAAGTGATGGAGTCTGCCAAAAATGCCTGTGAATTTGGATTTATAAATGTATAGAACCAAGCATATGCCACACTTAGATACTTTTAAGTTACAACTTATTACAAGCAATACTAAGTTTTAAAATTCAATAAAATTAAAAATTAATCAAATGGAATGATCTTGATCCTATATAGCTTATCCTAGTGGATAATGTCATCACACATTATTGCATAAAATTTTTTTTTTTTAAAAAAGGCATCACACTTTAGATGTCACTATGTGCTTATAGAAGGGTAAGATTGAGTGTATCGTGCATGAAGAATTATTTTACATAAATGCATTTAATTACTACACCATATTTTCTGCATTGTTGTTGTAGAGAAGTAGAAGACATCATTCTGCAGCTTGCACACAAATTGTTATAGAAGGAAGACATTTCCAAAACTTTTTAAATTGGCGTAGTGCCTCTTGGGTTTATCTGAAGTTTAGTGACTAATTTAATAGATCGTTAGAAAAAACCAGAGAGAGAGAGAGAGAGAGAGAGAGAGAGAGAGAGGGAGGGAGGTTATACGTGACAATTGGGATGGGAAGCACGAGAAGGCCTAGCCGACAATGACTAATTGTCCATTGGAAGGTTTGAAGATTTTTTTTATATAGTAATAATGTATTTTTTTTTAATGAAAAAGATGTATTATTATTTTTATATTAGTAATAATGTATTTTTAAATGAAAAAATATACTATTATTTTTATAATAGTAAAAATGTATTTTTTAATTAAAAAATGTATTATTATTTTTATAATAGTAATAAGCTATTGTTGTCGTCGTCGTCGTCGTCATCGTCATCGTCTATATTTATACTACTATTCAATGGACATTCCCTATTTGGAATAGATATTTTGTTATGTCAAAAATAACTTTATTCTCTTAAGTTTAAGTAAAAACAAAATTAAAAAATAATCCGATAGAAATATATCTCTAACTTTCATGTATAACATTGCCTACAAAATATGACCACTTTCTAGTTGGTTTTCAAATTCAATCTAAACTTCAATTTTATTAGGTCAACTTTTTTTTTTTTTTTTTTTTTACAATTTTTTTGGTAGAGGATTCCTTTACTAATAGCCCACTAACCACAAATATCTTCTAAACTCAAGCTATAAATCACTTTTTTTTTAAAAAACCCCCCCCCCCCCCCCACATTGCTTTCTATGAAATTTTTACTAATTATCCTTTCTTTAGGAGTCACTATCTCTAATTTAGATATTCTCACACAATTTCTATATATATATATCACACATCTCTTTTTCCTAAAATCTAGCACACACAATTTTAATTAAAAAATCTCATACGTTTCTTTTTCAATTTCTCTGCACAAGCTTTTATATTGACTCTCCATTCATTCCCACTCTCATTTCTCTCTATTGCCAAAACCGTGTTCTAAAACTTTTCTGGTTGAATTGATCATATCATGGAACCAAACCAAAGATGATGATTTATTAAATTAGTAGTAGTTTAGCACCGTACCGATTGACGGATGGGAAGAAGAAATAGTTTCTTTTGGCGTTTTTAGTACCACAAAAGGAATCAAATTTCGTCTTTGGTTTTTTTCTTTGTGCCATTTATTTCACTGGGTTTACAATAGTGGTTGTCATATTCATGATTTTAAAAACCGGTACGGTAAAAGAACCAAAAAATGAGCTAATTACCGGTTTTATGGTTGGACTGGGGTTTGACCAATGGTCGAACTGGTGACATCATAAATAATTTAATTATTATTTATTTAAATTATATAAATAATTAATAATTTTTTAATATACTAAAACTAACAAACCAATAGTAATAAATATGTTTCATTTAAAAAAAAATACGAGTATATAAGTATATAACATCTTTTTAAAGAATTTAACATAATAACATTACAAAACAATCATCCTTAACATAATAAACTTTCAACAAAACCAAATAAATAAGTTCATTAGTCATTACATTTACATCCAAATGGCAAATAACAAATAAGTTCATTACATCCAAATAGCAAATAAGTTTTAAAGTTTCAAACAAACAACTACTAAGTTTTAAGGCCCAAGCCTCATTTTTTATGAAGAAAATTGAAATCAATATCATCATGTGAACCAAATGCTCCACCACTTGCATCATTTTCATCATACTCTGTAAATCAAATCCACAACATACTTTGTAAAATACTCTGTGACTTATATTTCACAAACAATAATGCTCTGTAAATCAAATCCACAACATACTCTGTAAACTAATAATTGAAAGATAGAAGTTACCACTTACTAGTGAAGTCACGGAACGAAGAACCTAAGATGAAACTGAGAACATGAATGGAGAATCTGAGATGAGGCTGAGAGAAATGAAAAAAAAAAAAAAAGAATCAAGAAAAGAAAATGATCAAGATCAAAATCAAAATCAAAATCAAAAGAAAAGAATGTTACCTGATGAAGCCAAGATGCAGAGAGCAGAGCACTTCAAAGGGCGAGAACGAGAAGGAAAAAACAACAAAGAAGGCAGAGCACAATCACAACCATACCAAGTAAATTAATTGCAACCTTTGGCTCTAAGGTTCAGAAATTTCTCCTGCAAAACAAAGATAATTGAAGCACGTGGTTTCAATTGAAATTTCTCCTGTAAATTAAGCTTAAACCCAGTACTTCATGCACAAATTGAAGCATGGAAATGAGAAATTGAGGTGAAAAAAGAAAAGCAAAATGAAAAGAAAGGGAATACAATAATACCTTGATCAGGCGAAGAGGTGATCGTGGGCTGAGCGAGAAGACGTCAGCGTCGTTATGCTTGAGGGCGTGATTGTGGGCATGATGTGCGTGCGTGGAGGTAGAGAGAGTGAGCGGCGTGAGAGGGAGAGGCTGAGGCGTGCGACAGTGAGACTTGAGAGTTGAGAGGCGTGAGAGAAGAGAGAACACTGAGAATAACTGAGATGTGAGATCAGATAAGAGTGTGAGAGTGTTAGCTGTTAGGGTTAGTTGTTTTTTTAAGGTTAAACACTTAAACAACGTAGTTTTAGGTGGGAAAGGACAAACTAGTCAGTAACCAGTTTGACCGCGCCAGTTGTCGGTTCTCAAGTTGAACCGGCCGGTTTTTACTATTTACCGGTTTTAAGCCTATTTTCGGTTTTATGCTATAACCAAACCGGATTGAAGGCTAGTTCCTGGTTGAATCGGTCGGACCGGTCGGTCTGGTTTTTAAAACTATGGTCATATTTAGTTTATTGTATTAACAATTAGGGATTTTGCATTGTCATTTGAGTCCAAATGCTATATGGGAGTAAAGATGCGACTTTAAGGGTTTGGGGTACGTCTGGGTAGGTTGTTATCTTCTTTTAATTTTGTTTTATTTTTATTTTTTTATTATATTTCATTTTATTACTTGATTTGGTTTGAAAGTGTATATTTCTTTTTTACATTGACAATTCTAAAGTCAAATGTAAAAAATGAATCAATGCTCAATTTGGGTAGAAGTCAAACTATGGAAGAGTGTTATTTTTGCAATCAATGGTTAATATGGATTTTGCGTTGAGATAAAAGAAATGAATGAATGAATGAAAAATTATGACACTGAACCCAAAATAAGTAAATAAAAATCTTATCACATGCATGAAGCGCGTATGATAAAGCTAGTTATTATTATTATTATTATTGTAAGAGCACAATTTGTACCCGGACCCAAAAAAGTGGTGGGCTTAGGCCCAAAGAGCCTTATGCAATGAAATTTGTACAGCGTGGGCTTGAAACCTAGGCTTTATGGATATTGGACAACAGATAGACGGGCTAGATTGCCACTATCTACACAATCAATAGATAAGAATAACAGAAATTCTCCTCGGACATAAGCCGAGGATGGTTTGTATTGCCTTTCTTTTTTGAATGATAAACTAAAGTTGAAGATCAGGTGTACAGTGCTTTCTTTCTCTCTTCTTCTTTCTTTTTTCCCGCCTCCCCCTTTTTTCATGCCTCATTTGTTCTCTTATATCCCTCTTCCTCTTCCTTTTCTCTTCCACGTGTAGTACAAATCACTCAATTAGATACTTGTCCCATCCACCACCTTCTTGAAGTTTTCAAACAATAGCTGGAAGGCTAAACATTTACTATTCAGATGTCATTTCTCCATTAATGCGGCCAGAGAGGTAGTTGCAGGGTCTTTAATGCGATGGTAGCAGCCTTCTCTCTTGATATTTCTCATACGTTTCCCCTCTCTATAACCGTGCAGAACACATCTTTACCCAACAAGCTTTCCAGAATCCTCTCCCCAAACATCATGATGTGTCATACGATCTTCATTTGACTTAGCCGAGGAGATGCCTCTCCTCGGACAACCTCACCAATCTTTCTAGCAAGGGTTGGCTTGTGGGCCTCAAAGGCTTTGCTTGAACAGGCTCACACCACCAAATCAGACCCAAGGCCCAAATGCGTGTTTTGACCATTTTACCCCCACAATTATTATTATTATTATTATTATTATTATTATTATTATTATTATTATTATTATTATTATTTGCTAAGACGTTGTATATTATATAGTAGTATGTGCGAACATGCTTTTGTGTATGACTGACACCTCTCCTTCAAATTTTAATGGAGTCCAAAGGATAGTAAGAGCAATAGTAGCAGTTTACCTATATTTTTCTCCCTTTTTGTTAGTTTCCCTATTTTAGTTAACCACTTTTCTTTTTCATCTACATCAAATTCTTTATTCTAAAATCTATTTCATTTAAATGATTAACTGAGTCAGATTCCCCAAATATAAGTAACCACTGTAGCTTAAATGAGTATGGGTAAGCTAATGTGGAAGGTTTTTGGATGTTTGGTTACCTATATTAATCATTTTTACCATTTTAGGTAATCTGCTACCAATTCTTTAAACATAAGGTATTATCCATTGGCAACATTGAAAACCCAAAAAACATGTGCGCACGCACATACACATATAATTTTAATCTTGTTTACACATTATATTTGTAATTTTTTTGGATAATTACAGATTACCCACCTGTGGTTTTGCCCAGTACATACAATATGAACATCTTAACATATCAACAATTATGATAAAGTCAAGAACATTTGAATTGAAAGATGTACCACAGAATCAGCAACTTACGCAACAACAAAAGGAAAAAAAGAAGTCACTAGCCATCGTGAAAGATGGGTTAATGCTCTCAGCATTGAAATTTTTTTTTTTTTTTTTTGAAACCTGGGGTTCTTCAAAAAGACCTGGGGTTTGTTGACAAAAACTATGGTTAAGGAAAAGAAAATTGCAAATCTTAATTCTTAAAGTTGGGTTTATAAACTAAAAAGACCCACTTTCTGAATCTTCAAGCTAAAAAAAGAAAGTGGGAAATTGGAAACTAAGCTTTCAAAACATCCAAAACACATTTCAAATTCCAAACTTTTCCTAGAAACCAATCAAAAAATAAGAAAAATTGGAACTAAGATGTTAACTCTTCCATTCTACTCTCTAATTTGGTTGCCAAAAGAAATTGGTAGGAAAAAAAAAAAAAACCTGAAAGTGGGTTTTTAACCACAAAGAAGAAAGATTATTTCTTCATTAAAAAACCTTAAAACTGGGGTTTTCCATTGATTTTCTTAGGGTTTCTAAGCAAACAAACAAAGAAAAAAAGGAAAAAAAAAAAAAAGGAAAACTTGAGAACCAAGAAAACGTACTTGGTTTCTGTGAATTGCACTGGCTGATTCCCCAAACATGGCTGCTTTGATTGTACGAGAGAGAGAGAGAGAGAGAGAGAGAGAGAGAGAGAGAGAGAGAGAGAGAGAGAGAGAGAGAGAGAGAGAGAGAGAGAGAGAGAGAGAGAGAGAGAGGGTCTGAGAATAATGAGAAGGAAAAAAGATTATGTATAAACGAATCCAAGAGGCAAAAGGAATATATGAATGGTAGCCCTGGGATTTTTTTTTTTTTTGTTGCAGTCTGGCTTTCACGATGAAGGTGGTTATGGTGGTCTTCTTGTGTTATGGGTTTGAAAAAAATCTTAATTTGAGCCATTTTTTAAGAGATGTATATTCCTGGGTTTAAAATAGCCCATTTTGATCTTGTTTTTTTTTTTTTTTTTTCTTGTTTTGGGATGAAAGAGACATAAAATGAGAGTAAAATGACTTATTTACCCCTCTTTTTTAACAGAAGTGGGTAACAGAGATTAAACGGAAGTACCTCAGATGAGTAAAGTGTAAAAAATGAAACCATGGGTGGGTAAGTTAAATTCGGGCTAAACCACGGGTGGGTAATCTGTAATTATCCCAAATTTTTTTATTTGCATGTTTTATTACTATCCCTTAAAAAAATTTATTTACCTCCCCTTTAGGACTCTCACAATTTCCTATTCCATTTTTCTTTCATTTCTACCTCAATAATATCAAAACTACCCAATTAAAAATTATCAAATACCTTAAACTCACCTTGCTCCTACCCTAACAGGCTCTCGCCTCACTGCCATCTCTAACTAACATTCAAATTTTTTGGATGAAAAAAAAGTGCGATACTTTAGGGCTCGTTTGGTTTCCCCATCACTCAATTTTCTTAACTCAGTTTCCAAAACTCATAACTAAAACTCAAAACTCATCACTCAGTTCTCAAATCTCACTTTCATTGAAAAGTCCCAAAACTCATGTTTGGTTTAAAAACTCAATCACATAACTCAACTTTTTGCTAAAGTTGTGGACCCACCCACTGACACTACACAGTGGTAAAACCGTTTCCTACCCGCGTGTCCAAGTTCTTTTCTTCTTTTCTTTTTTTCCTCTCCTTCATTTCATCCCATTAGAAAACCACTTCTTTTATTTTCTTCCCTCACCTCCCACATCAACACAGAAGCATAACAGAACAGGTCCTCTTCTGGTTTCCGATCTTCCTTCATTTTTCAATTTCAGTTTCCTACCCATAAGATTCACTTAACACACCTCTTTCTAGCACTGAAATTGTACTCCTTGCCCTCCGCTGAACCGAGATCGTGGTCAGGGGCAGTGAGCACAAATCAATGAAACCCACACCGCTCTGCCCTCATCTCCCACATCAACGCACGCGCACAATAGGTTCTCTTCTTCTTTTTTATCTTCTTTCTTTTTTCAATTTCAAATTCATACCCTTAATACCCATTTAACACATCTGTTTCTACAAAAGCCATTTTATGCCTTGCCCTCCGCTGACTTGAGATCATGGTCAGGGGCCAGTGAGCTTAAATCAGTGAATGAAATCAGCTGCAGAGAAATCACTCCGATTCAGATGCAGAGAAATCAACTGGGTTTGGTGCTTAGATCGGAGACCCAAATCACAAAATTAGACACAGAGATGAATCGATCTAGGCTGAGCTTGAACTGATCTCACGGTGGCTTGTGGTGGTTGCTTATGATGGTGACAATCTGGCAAAAGGGATGAGAGAGAGAAACCAATCTGGCAAAGGGAGGAAAGAGAGAGAGAGAGAGAGAGAGAGAAACGAAGGCCCGATCTACTGGTTACTCTTGGTGGTTGCTCGTGATGGTGACAACTGGTGTGGTGGTGGCGGCTTGTGGAGGAGCAATGAAGGGTCAGTGAGAAGAGAGAGCTCTAGGTAAAAGAAAAAAAAAATGAAGAAGGAGAAGAGACAAAGAGAAGAACGGATTGGAGAGAGACATTACTTGATGGGACAAGTCATACGGGTGGGTCCCATTCTTTGCTTAATTTTACAAAAATGCCACTGAAACTCAATTTTCAAAAACTGAAAACACCCCATTTGTTGTTTCCTATTTCCATCACTCTAACTCAAATTTTTGAGTTTTGAGTTATGGAAACAAGGGTTGAAAAACAAGCCAAACAAGAATTTTTTGTGGGTTCCACGTGTTTTGAGAACTTAGTTATGAAAACTGAATGATATGATCCAAAAATACCCTCATCCAAACAGGCTCTTATTCGCTATTTTGGTGATTGAATCATGCAAATTGAAAAAGCTCTAATTTTTTTTATTAAAAAAAAAAAGACGTGGATATATATAGCTTGATTTGTAAATGCAATTCAACTAAAATCGGACTACCAAAAGATTTCCTTTATTGTGTTTAGTGTCAACATGTGTGTTTTCTCGAGTCTAAATCTTCTATCCCACTCTTTCTGCTCCACTATATACTCCACAAATAAAAACATGCTACATGTCCATCTAATTTATTAAACACTAAATTTATGCCTTCTATTATTTCAATTTCCTAAAATAAATAAATAAATAACCCATCATATTTAGGTAATTGAAATAATAGAATGTATAAATTTAGCCTTTAATAAATTAGATGAACATGTGACATGTTTTTATTTGTGGAGCATATAGCGAAATAGGAAGAGTAAGATAGAAGATTTGGACTCTATTTTCCTTGCTCATTACCAAAAATAAATACATAAAGAATGATATCCAAATTAGTCACCACTGTTAGGTAAAGTGCAGGTATGCTATTCTTTTGCCCGCACTTTTTTTGTTTCCTTTCATTTTGGTTAAGTGCATCTCTCCTAGTCTTCTCCCATTCAATGTTACCCCCAGGTAGAACTCCAAAAAATAATTTTTAAAACACTAATTAATTAGTTAAGAACTTATTCTTAACAACAGAAAATTAGCTAGACAAAGTTATTGTCTTGACCCGAAAGTCAATTCAGAAGCGAAGGATATCAACTTGGAATGTCATTAATTAATTAGCTTAATTTTAATTGAGGTTTGTTAGGATGTTTAAGTCTTATTAGAGATACTAGGTTGTGCCATCTTTTACTCTAATATCCTATAGTGGAGTGAATTTGAAGGTTGCCCTAGACACCCATTTAACTAAAAAAAAAAAGTTCAAACGGACTCAGTAATTTTGTTTATTTTTCTTTCAGTTTTATTATAAATAAATATGTGGCTGTCACTCTTCCCAATTTGTCAACTTTATATTGGTTTATAATAAAACAATCCCCAAGTTTATTGTCATTATAAGTTGTATATCATCTATAAAATAAAAAAATAAAAATAAATAAAAAAGTTAAAATATAAAAGAAAGCACCGGTCACCATAAAAGACATGACGGTAGGAGGACAATATAGACAGTCAGCAAAGCAAAGCAAAAAAAAAAAAAATTCTCAAACAACCAAAATCGCTAAAAATAAAATTAAATGTGGCCATTTGGCTTACTTCAAGGGTGCAAGAGAATCTAGCTGGATGACTACATCTACATTTTCCTTCAAAATGTTTCTTTAATTCAATCATAACTTTGACATTGAGCATGACTACGTACCGTGCGGTGGATATAGGTTTTTAAAGTACAATCTGCATGACCCATGACCAGAAGATGTGTAGGATTCATAGTCATATACCAAGTATATGCTTCATTTTAATTCAGCGGAAAAAAAAAAAGTATATGCTTTATGTTGCCATCAAGAAGTAACTAGAAAACATTTTTGGTAGAACCAAGAAAATCCATAATCAAATGAAGAAATTTGCAACCTTTTTGTTAGTTCTTACTTGCAAGAGAATTACAATTTACTAGGGAAGGCTGGCATCATGGATAATCTTTAGCAATCATGCTGATCCGTTTGTAATGGATTTTGAATTGTAAGCAACAAAATACTTTCAAGCATTTAAAAATTGTAAGTTTTGTTTTGGAGGAGCACTGAGAAACCCAAAATTTTGATTATTGAACCTCAAAACTCAAAAGTGGTGTCCTCTTACACTTTAACATTACAAGCGTGCCCATCTGGGATTTTATTGATTTTATTGATAAACCCTTATTAAGGAGATGCCAAAATTTTGGCTGAAAACCGAATGCAAATTATTTGTCCCATTTTTTAGATTTCACTTTAAAATCTAGTAATTATAAGTTCATGTGTCTATTTTTTAAAATTTTAGTTATTTTATAAGAAAATTCAAATAAATACATGATAAGTTATGATTGAAAGAGAATAGAGTGGAATACAAAAACTAGGACAAATGATCTGTATTCCTCAAAACCGAATACAAATCCTATGTATCATTTTTTGTGTTCTACCTTATATTTCACCAATCATGTTATGTTATGTGTTTAATTTTTTTTTAAAAACTTTGGTTATAAAACAATTACATGGCAAGTTGGGATTGGTGGAACATAAAATGAATACAAAAAATGGTAAGGATTTTCGTGCCTCAAACTCATTTCAGTGTTGATTCCCTAAGATCTAATTATTAGCTTATTACTAAACTTATAAATTTACACCAACCTGCTTTCTAAAAGAAGAAAAAAAGTTTTACACCAAAATATATAGGGAAAAAAACCCTTTAAATTTATTATTTCTAAAGGAAAGAGCGAGGGAGATTTTGGGGCTCTTGGGCTCAAATCCTTATTGGAATATGTTAATGAAGCATGTAAATGGTGGTCAACCTATGTTAGGACGGATTTGGGTGTATAATGCCTTCATAAACTCGTACCCAAACTCCAAACACAATATTTAGTGTGTTAGGCACGTGCATAAGGGTTAAGATTGGTTAGTAGTGTACTCCCAAGCCCACATCTAAGATGGGCCCACACTAGGCAACGCCATCACAGGGTGCTTAAATTGTATTAAGATTCATCATTACTAAATAAATATATTTTTTTAAATCCCAATTTAATGTTATTGCCTTAGACCTTAAATTGTATTGAGTCAACCCTAACTATACCCCCATTGTGGGAAAAATATTCAAGCACCATAGTTAGGTCCCCAAAATAGTAATAAATATATTCTTGCACTTAATAATGTTTGTGTCTATTTTACTTCCTCATTCAAAAAGAGAAAATATTAAGGTTTGCAAGGTGCCGTGGATATAGGTTTTTAAAGTACAATCTGCATGACCCATGACCAGAAGATGTGTAGGATTCATAGTCATATACCAAGTATATGCTTTATGTTGCCATCAAGAAGTAACTACTAGTAGAACCAAGAAAATCCATAATCAGATGAAGAGAATTGCAACCTTTTTGTTAGTTCTTACTTACAAGAGAATTAAAATTTACTAGGGAAAGCTAGCATCATGGATAATCTTTAGCAAAGATGCTTATCCGTTTGTAATGGATTTTGAATTGTAAGCAACAAAATACTTTCAAGCATTTAAAAATTGTAAGTTTCGTTTTCGAGGAGCACTGAGAAACCCAAAATTTTGATTATTGAACCTCAAAGTGGACACTTTAACATTACAAGCGGGCCCATCTGAGATTTTATTGATTTTACTGATAAACCTTTAGAGCATTAGCATCAAAAAAAAAAAAAAAAAACTTTATTTTACATAGGGAATAACAATTCGTGTTTGCATGTTAGATTTGTGTCATGTCAACTCATGAGTATTCGACTATATAGGTCAACATTAACTCGAAATGTTTATTAAATGGATCAAGCTTTCTCAACTCTAACATAACCCAATAATTAATTAAACGGGTCAATCGTGTCAACTGGTTTATTAGATTTTATGAAAATGAATTAAAAAAGAATTTAGAATTAACCAAATTGAATTATAAAAAACCAAAAAAAGAAATATTTTTAATATAAAATTCAGAACTAACAAGTAATAGCATCACAAATAATCATTCAAAACTAAAACATATCTCAATATCACAAATAATCAATTATAATATGTCAAAAAATGTCATTTAATTATACAGGTCAAACGGGTTCTATGAATTAGACACTAACCCAATCCGTTTATTAAACGAGTCAGTCATGTCAACTCATATATGACACTAACTCATTAAGCCTTAACCCATAACCTGCTAATTTTGTATCATGTCACGTCGGGTTCGCGAGTCGTGTCCAATTTTGCCAACCCTAATTTTATATCCTCAAACACTGCCTTATCAATTTTACCTTCTTATTTTCCAACTCACCCAATATCTCAGTTTCTATTTTTACATACAACTCATTAAAATAATATAAACCATCCCATCAAATAATAATATAAATATAGAGAGAGAGAGAGAGAGAGAGAGAGAGAGAGAGAGAGAGAGAGAGAGAAATTGAATAAAATATATTATTTTAGTTTACAAACTCATGAATAGTAAGTTCTAAATATAAGAACTTACTATTCAAAGGTTGTAAAAAAATTTAGGTATACATCCCCGAATAGAACTTTTTTTTTAGATGGTTAGTGGCTATTTTACAACTTGGGGGGTTTTACACCCCCTAGTGCTAATGCTCTTATTAAGAAGACGCCAAAATTTTGGCATAAAACCAAATGCAAATTATTTGTCCCACTTTTTAGGTTTCACTTTAAAATCTAGCAATCATAAGTTCATGTGTCTATTTTTTAAAATTTTAGTTATTTTATAAGAAAATTCAAATAAATACACGATAAGTTATGATTTGGTGAGAATAGAATGGAATACAAAAACAGGGACAAATGATTTGTATTCCTCAAAACCGAATACAAATCCTATGTACCACTTTTTGTGTTCTACATTATATTTCACCAATCATGTTATGTTATATGTTTTTTTTTTTTTCATTTTAAACTTTGATTATTTTATATGGAAAATAAAACAATTATGTGGCAAGTTGAGATTAGTGGAACATAAAATGAACACAAAAAAATGGTAAGAAGTATTTTCCTTCCTCAAAACTCATTTCAACGTTGATTCCCTAAGATCTAATTATTAGTCTATTACTAAACTTATAAATTTACACCAAACGGCTTTATAAAAGAAGAAAAAAAGTTTTACACCAAAATATATAGGGAAAAAAACCTTTAAATTTATCATTTCAAAGGAGCTCTTTGGCTCAGATCCTTATTGGAATATGTTAATGAAGCATGCAAATGGTGGTCAACCTATGTTACGACGGATTTGGATGTATAATACCTTCCTAAACTCGTACCCAAACCCCGAACACAATATTTAGTGTGTTAGACATGTACATAAGGGTCAAGATTGGTTGTTGAATCTAAATTAGATGCTAACTCCCATTCTCCACCTTAGCCCACATGGTTAATGGTGTACTCCCAAGCCCACATCTAAGATGGGCCCACACTAGGCAACACCATCAAAGGGCGCTTAGAATTGTATTAAGATCTAAAATTACTAAATAATTTTTTTTTAAATCCCAATTTAATGTTATTGCCTTAGACCTTAAATTGTATTGAGTCAACCCTAATTATAACCCCATTGTGGGAAAAATATTCAAGCACCATAGTTAGGTCCCCAAAATAGTAAAATATACTCTTGCACTTAATAATGTTTGTGTCTATTTTACTTCCTTAATCAAAGAGAAAATATTAAGGTTTGCAAGGTTTAGATTGGTAAACAATCTTATCCTTAAATTTTTTTTGAGAAGTTGAATCCTAAATTTCAATCATGAAAGTAATTTACACAAGGGTTTTATTGGGCTCTATTATGGACCTATCATAGGAAAAGTATTTAAGGAACATGGTTAGGCCCCAAAAATACTGCCACCATCCTCTTGCACTCCACAACATTTGTACATATTTTTACTTACCTAAAAATGGGGAAAAAGATGTTTATGTCTACTTTATGAAAGAGTAAAGTTAAGGTCATAATAAGATTTGCAACAATTATACAAATATCAACCAATTTATATCAACCAATTTGAAGCCCTAAACTATTTCACACTACGCCGTTCAAAATGCATATGGATCTTGAAACCTACTGGTCTAATGGACCTAACTACACAATACATCCCAATTTTGGGCCCAATCTACTATTGTATAATGAGCGACATGCAACTATTATCCATCCTCCCCCCCCCCCCCCAACCCAAAAAAGTAGTACTAGGAAGACAAAATTTTCATAACAACTGACATGATAAATTATGATTAATTTGAGCAACGTCAGTTTTATATATATATATATATATATATATAATTTGTTTTGTTGGGTGCATTGCACCTTGGGTCCAGCCCACTTGTAATAGACATGCTCATTTAATGAGCTTGTCTTTCATGTCTCTTAGTTTTTCTTCATCATGCACAAAAGTCAAAAAGTTTAAGTGAATTTACTGGAGAACCATGCCAAAAAGAGGAGTTGAAGTCATCTTTGTTATGTACAAAAGTCAAGGTAAGTAGGTTGCATTTATTGTGAATTGATGTCAAGAGTGTGGAAGGAAGAAAAGAAGAAAAAGATGAAGAAATAAAAGGAAAGGCCATTTGGCAATTTGGTGCAGAAGAGAAGAATGAAGAGAAGAAGTCCTAGTGAGTGAGATTAAGGACAATGCAGTCTTGAAGAATTGCGTTGTTAGGACATATGTGGAAATTGTTATGAACATATGTCATTTAAAATTGGTTAATCCTTTGACAAAACATACTTTTCTTGTAATTGGGTAGATCTAGGATGGTTTAAGTCTTTAAGCAACATATTGTTCAAGTCAAGAGTTAAAGCCATGCAAATCTGTTCAAGAAACAAGTGAAGAAGTGTTGTATTTTAAAACTCGACAGATAGCTTGACAGATTGTATCTATCAAAGTTTAAAAGGTGTTTTTTAGCCCAATACTCGATAGCATCTCGACATATAACCTATCTATCGAGGATTACAAAAATTAGATTTCCAGATCTGTTTTTCACGCATATCCAAGCTATTTATGTAGGGTTTCTTTTCTCACAACCCTAAACATATATAAGGATTATTTTAAGGGTCATCTAAGGTGATGCAATTTGATGCAAAGTGATTATTCACTCAAATTATGACTGGAGACAATTTGCCCTAATTCATTTTTCTCTTGAAGAAGCTGCTGCATTTGTACGCCATAGGGTTTTGTAACCAAGGAGCTTCTTGATCTTCATTGTGTGAATAAACTGAAAAACTTTACAGCCAACATCTTTCTCAAGTTGGTGTGTAAGCTGCGTACTGGGATCCGCGCATCGATTAGTTAGTCATGTACTGGGAATCATGCATTAAAAGGAGAGATTGTCACTACATTGCAAGTCCAATTGTATATTGGGGTAAGGGTTCAACTGTAGGTTGGTATAAGTTACTGAGATTCCTTTACTTGTAACCGCTTGTTTTGATAATAATGGATTCTCGGGAGTGATGACCTTAAATTCACCCAGTGGGATTTTGCCTCGGTGATTTTCCCCATTTGTAAACAAATCACCCGTGTCAAATTTAATTTCCACTGCATATAGTTATTTGGAGATTTATTTGTGCTACCATGCGTATTGCATGTTAAATTGACTTAATTAATTCACTTGGTTAATTAATTGGTTAATTTAGCCAAGGGGTCAATACATTCTTGGCCTATCAAATAGTATCAGAGCGGACACGCTCTGATTAGGGTTAATTTTTGTTGTGTGATCCAATTGACCCTATTTGTCATGGATAGAGGACAATCAATTATTCCTCCTTTATTTGATGGCACTAACTATACATACTGGAAAGTACGCATGAGAGTTTTCTTGCAATCATTAGATGAGAAGGTGTGGCAAGCTGTGAAGATAGGCTGGACCAAGCCAAAGAAAGCGCCAATTGATTGGGATGATGCTAAGATCAAAGTGGAAAACTTCAATAGCAGGGCATTGAATGCTTTATTTAATGCGATCACAAATGAGGAGTTCAAGAAGATATCCTCCACTGAAACAACTAAGGAAGCATGGACCATCCTCCAAACAACTTATGAAGGAACTAAGGCTGTCAAGAATTCAAAGCTTTAAAGGCTTACCATGAGCTTTGAAAAGATTAAGATGGAGGAGGATGAGTCATTTGATGAGTTCTATGCCAAGCTGAAAGAAATAGTGAACTCTGCTTTTAATCTTAGAGAAACCATTCCAGAACCCAAAATTATTAGAAAGGTGCTCAGATATCTTCCAGAAATATTCCATGCCAAGATCACCACCATTGAGGAATCAAAGGACATTGACCAAATTCCTTTAACAAAGCTAGTTAGCAACTTGTAAACCTATGAATTGGGTTTGTCTAGGATCAAGAAATCGAGCAAGAGCAAGAGTATGGCACTGAAGACCAAAAGTAGTGACACCGATGAGTCTTCTAATGATGAAGATTCTAAGATGAAATCCTATATCACAAGGCAGTTCAAAAAGTTTATGAAGAATGCTAATGCGAAAGGATTTGACAAGGACCAAAAGCAATCTAGTTCTTCACAATTGAAGAGTCAAGATAAAGGGAAGAAGGATGCTAGGGATGGCGGTCAGTACACTATTCCCTCCAGACCAAAGTGCTTCCTATTTCAAGGTTTTGGACATATGAAATAAGAATGTCTAACTTATCTCAAGACCATTGGGAAATGCAAAACCCTTGCTGCTACCTTGATTGACACCGAACTTGAGGATGATTCAAATAGTGATGACGAGGGAATCTTGAATGCCTTCACTGTCACAATGAATCCTACTGAGGGGATTGTTGAAGAGGTAGATGAAGAAGAGGACTTGGTGGAGTCTAAGTTTGGGAAAATGGATGAATAGGATGACATCCATACAGCCTATGCAAAGCTATACAAGGTCTCCGAAAAGCATGAGAAATTGTATAAGCTGGCCACCAAGAAGCTGAGTAATGTGGAACTTGATCGAGAAGAGCTCTCCACAAAGGTTGATAAAGCTAATCAGACTATTGGAGTATTACAGTTTGAGAACAATTTCTTGGCTGAGAAGACCAAGAAGCTTGAAGCAGAACTGTTTCAAGTTAGAGCTCAATTGGAGAGGACTTCCAGTGCAAAGCTTGATGAGATGCTTAGTTTTCAGAAATCTGCTTCTGATAGAACCAGTTTGGGGTATGATTTCTCTTCTCCTAATATTGCTTCTTCTAGTACTACTGTGTTTGTTTCACCTGCTAATAATGTTAATTCTGAGAACAATGATATTAAAATTGTTTTAGCTAGTGAGAACATAGATAAGGGTAAATCTATTTTAGGAGCACCCCCTAAGCTTGAAAAGAAAGAGACTAAAAACACTAGGGCTAAGAAGGGTAATAACTAAAAGTCTAACCAAAAGAAGCAACATCTTTGTCATCACTATGGAGCTACAGGACATGCTCGACCTAATTGCTACAAGTAGTTAGCCACTCAACAGAGTAACAATATGATCTCATCTGGAAACCAAAATCAGTTTCCATCATCTTTTGCTCCTCTTGGACATCTTCTTAAGGTCCTTATATTCCTTTCAAACTTGAACGGTTTCAATTCTTCCCCCTTACCTCCGGTTCAACGGTTCGCACAAAGGAAGGTTCTTTCAAAGTGTGAAAGGAAAAAGACTCAAAGTGATTTAGTCACTTTTTCTCACTCCCTCTCTTTTTGTTTATGCATTACTTGTGTGTTTTGCTTTCATGTTTTTGAGTCAGTCTAGTTTTATGTTTTTGAGTCAGTCTAGTTTTACGTTATGCTTTATGTTAACATATTTTTGTTTGTTTGCTTTCAGTTTTGCTTTATTTTGTTTTTCATAAAAATAAAAAATAAAAAAAATTTGAAAAATCAGAAAAATACAAAAATAGTGTGTTTTGTGTACATTGGTACTTGTGTACCTTGTATGGCCATTGAAACAAAATTTTCTAAACTTTGTATCTTTTGTAACTTAGATGAACATCTCAATGCACAACTAAGCAAGTAAGCTTTGTGGCTCGTACTTGTGATGAGTAAAATTAAGTAATCTCTTGTACTTAACACTCGTATTACTCTTTTTGACGAGAATGACTAAAAAATCCTAAGAGAAAGGCTTAAATAACCATCTCACCACTAAAGCCCACTAATCATGTATAAAAGTTGTACGTTTCGGCATAGCAAAATTGTGATATTGTTGACTTAACATAATTGGGTATTTCTTTTATCTCTTATATGTCCATGCATGATATGCTCAAATAAAAAAATCATATGCAAAGAAAATCAAAAGCAAAGAGAATCAAATTGCTTTTAAATATAGTTGCAAGCTTGTTTCTAGGAGATGTGGGAGTTATAGGATGTACCTCGAGGGTGATTGTTCCCATCAAGCAGTTATGATTATGTGTAAGTTAAATTGATTTTCTCAAATATCAAATCGTCATAACGTGAGACACTTATGTAATCTTGCGATATTTTCACACACAACACACAAAATTCTTTGCTACTTATGATACATGTGCATGTACAATGTAATTTGGCCATCACAAGGAATACATGTGTTAATGTATACTCACTAAACTGTCATAACTTGTTTTTAAAATATAAAACTGGTTAGACTTATTTAGTGTGTGTGTGTGTGTGTGTGTGTGTCTGTTTGGATCTTAAATGCTATACACTCTTCTTGTTGAGAGATGTTTTTGAAAGCTTAAAATGTTGTTTGGATTTTTAGTTGAGTAGCTTGCTTGATTGCATTCATTTGTGTGTGTTTTTCTCCTCTTCGAAAAATCTGTTTTTATCAAGCTCGACAGCTTCTCAACAGATAGCTATCCATCGAGACCCTTGGACTTCTTTTTCTCGACAGATCTTAACGCATCTTCAATCCATCAAAGCTTTCTGAAATCTGTCTCAATAGCTTCTCAACAAATTCTCAATCCATCGAGAAACTTTCTGTCTGGCCGATAGATTCTCGACAGCTGTTCGATCTATTGAGGAACTTTTGCTGTTGACAACTTCTTGACAACACCTCAATAGATTTATCTGTCGAGAATTAGTGCTGAACAGATTCTTGATAGGTCTCGATCCATCGAGACACGTTTTCTATAAATAGATCCAACGCGATTTCAGATCTCATTTTTTTTTATCTCTCTCGACTGGAACCTACCCTTTCACCTCCCAAACACTTTTCTCTCTCCAAACCTTAAACCCATTTGTTTTTCGGCCTAGAGTGATCATTTCTTCTTTGGTATGATCCTTCTTTCTCTCATTCTTCATGCATTTCATGCATTTAGATTTAGGTTTTGGGTTTTTGAAATTTTTTTGGGGTTTTTGAAAATATTTAAGTATTTTGCGAAATTTTTGGGTTGAGTTTTGCTTATATGATGTTATATGCTCATGCATTGCATTGCATTTGCATTTTCACAATATTTCATGCATTTAGATGTGTGTTTTATATGTTTGAACCTTGTATGCTGGTAGGATTGGATTGAGTTGAGCCAATCATATTTTTTTTGTTGCACGTCACATGATCATGCATTACTCATGCATACGTACCTTCTTTTCATTCCTTTTGGTACATCTGTTGATTGGTGCTCTCTTCTCTCTCTCTCTCTCTCTCTCTCTCTCTCTCTCTCTCTCGAATAGTCTGCGCAATGGCACCTAAGTGCAAATCTACTCCGTCCTGGAACCCTCTTCGTTTTGGGACATTGTGTTCTAATTCTACACCTCTTCATGTCAGGTTCCGTGATGAGAAGGCCCGTAAGAACTTCTTGGAGAACTTCTCTAAACGTGGCATTCATTCAGAACGCCATGTTATCTTATCGAACTTCTCCGATACTGATCTTTCGACTGTCATACACAAGCGGGGTTGGGAATCTCTATGTGAGATACCTATGAGTTGTCCCTCTATGATCATACAAGAGTTCTACTCCAATATGCACGGTTTTGATTCTTCAGCACCTTAGTTTATTACATTTGTTCGAGGTACTCGTTTGGTAGTTACTCCCGAGCTTATCTTTGAAGTGCTACATGTTCCAAGGGAATCGCATCCTAATTACCCCGGATGTCCACGTCTAAGGACTGTGTCCAAAGACAAACTTCTGTCTCTCTTTTGTGAGACACCTTCTTCATGGGATAAACGTCAAAACACCTCATGTTCGAGCTTTGCAAAAGGTCCGAGGTTCCTAAATATGGTGATGACATTTGTTTTATATCCCTTGTCTCACTATAATTCTATTAATGAGCCTTGTGCTCGCTTTTTATTGTCCCTCTTAGAGGACCGTTCTATTGACTTCCCTCTCATTTCATTCTCTCCCTTATAGATGTCTATAAGGATACGGCGACCCGTGATAAGCTTATATTTCCTTCTACTGTCACGAGGATCATTCGCCACTCCTCTGTCTCCTATCCCGAGTCTGATCACTTCCGCATCATGCGTGCCATTGACGCTAATACTATTCGTTGGAGTGAGGCTCAGCTTCGACTGAAGCGGCCACAAACAGAGACGACGACTCCTCTATCCACCTCCACGGGTGGTGTGACACTCGATGTGATCATGGCGCAGCTTGAGCGCATGGATGCTCGCCTTGGTACTCTCACTATTGAATTGTATCAGGTGAACACTCATGTGCGTCGTATTGCACGTCGTCAGGCTCGTCTTGGTGGTTTCATTGCTTCTCCCTCTCCATCTCCACAGGCTTCAGAGGACAAGGATGATGAGGATGAGGATGAGGATGCTAGCTCTTCTAGTGATGAGGAGATGACTACTTCTCAGTGACTTGCCCTTTGTCATTCGTGACAAAAAGGGGAGTAGTTTTGGGTATAAAAGTAGTTATGTACTTAGGGGGAGAGTTAGCGTAGGACCTTTTTGTTAGGGGGAGTATTTTTTTTTTCAGGAATGTAGTGAGGATTTATGTATCTTTTCTTTTCTCTTTAGATACATTATCTTTTTGTACAGGTCGTGTGACCATTTAGTGATAACAAACATTATATTTATCTTTGAGATATATATTTGATGATGTTGCTATCATGTTTCACCTATCTCTACATATGTTTTTTTCTTTTCTCTCTTTATACACATGTTTGTTATGTATGCAATCTTCTATTTTCTGTTTCACACTAAGATGCCTTGATGAGTTTTGTTTAAAGTGTTTCAGAAATACAGGTTGTCAAAATCTATCATGCCATGAACTCTCTTCTTGCAAAGTTTTTCAAGAGTTTGTGTTAGGATTAGATTTTATTGTATTCAACAAGTGAGTATGAGTTTAGTAATTTATGACTTCTATCATATTTTATTTGTTTGTTGTGGTTTTGTCACGGATTGCCAAAATGGGAGATTGCTAGGATATATGTGGAAATTGTTATGAACATATGTCATTTAGAATTGGTTAATCATTTGACAAAACGCACTTTACTTATAATTTAGTAGATCTAGGATAGTTTAAATCTTCAAGCAACATATTGTTCAAGTCAAGAGTTAAAACCATGCAAATCTGTTCAAGAAACAAGTGAGGAAGTTTTGTATTTTAAAACTCGACAAATAGCTCGACAAATTGTATCATCGAGGTTTAAAAGGTGTTTTTTAGCCTGATGCTTGACAGCATCTCAACAGATAACCTATCTATCGAGGATTACGAAAATCAGATTTCCAGATTTGTTTTTCACGTATATCCAAGTTATTTGTGTAAGGTTTCTTTTCTCACTACCCTAGACATATATAAGAATTATTTTAAGGGTCGTCTAAGGTGATGCAACTTGATGCAAAGTGTTTATTCACTCAAATTGTGATCGGAGACAATTTGCCCTAGTTACTGTGTTTGTACGTCGTAGGGTTTTATAACCAAGGAGCTTCTTGATCTTCATCGTGTGGATGAACTAAAGAACTTTGCAAACAACATCTTTCTCAAGTTGGTGTGTAAGCCGCGTATTGGAATCCGCACATCGATTGGTTAGTCACATACTAGGAGCCGTGCATTGAAATGAGAGATTGTCACTACATTGCAAGTCTAATTGTGTATTGGAGAAAGGGTTCAACTGTAGATTGGTATAAGATACTGAGATTCCTTTACTTGTAACCATTTGTTTTGATAATAGTGAATTCTCGGGAGTGGTGACCTTAAATTCACCCGGTGGGGTTTTGCCTCAGTGGTTTTCCCTATTTGTAAACAAATCACCCTTGTCAAATTTAATTTCCGCTGCATTTAGTTTTTTGATGATTTGTTTGTGCTACCACGCGTATTGCATGTTAAATTAACTTAATTAATTCACTTGGCTAATTAATTGGTTAATTTACCTAAGGGGTCAATACATTCTTGGCCTTTCATGTATGAGTGAGAGCAAGCAAAAGAGAGGAAAAAAAATATAGAGAGGAAGAGAAAATTGTGAGAGATACACAGTGAGGAAAAGAGCAGTGAGTGAAAAGAAAAGGAGATTTTTTTTTACTTGAGTTGTATCTCTAAATGTTGTAATCTCTATTTAATATAGTGAAATTATTCAGAGTTCTTCCCGTGGTTTTTCCCTTCAAGGAGAAAGGGTTTCTACGTAAATCTTTGTGTTCTTGTATAGTTGTGCTTTCACTGTGCTTGCTGAAATTTATTCCCATTTATATAGAATTTTTCCCAACAAGTGGTATCATAGCGTAGTTTCGATTGGGAACAATGGCTAGAGAAGAAGGAAAGTCGTCAGGAATTGAAAAGTTTGACGGCATAGACTTTGGCTTACATCTTCCTCTTTTGGGGAAGAAACCAGATAGTATGGAAGAAGAAGAATGGAGTCTTCTTGATAGGTAGGTGCTAGGAGTTATACAATTAATTCTAACAAGATTAATTGCACACAACGTTCTGAAGGAGAAGACCACAATGGACCTTATGAAAGCATTGTCTAGCATGTACGAAAAGCTTTTGGCTAACAACAAGGTGCATTTGATGAAGAAGTTGTTTAATCTGAAGATAGTGGAAGGTACTCCTGTGGCATAGCATCTAAATGAGTTTAATACCATCACAGATCAATTGTCCTCTATGGAGATTGATTTTGATGATGAGATCCGTGCATTGATTGTTTTGGCTTCTTTGCCAAACAATTGGGAGGCCATGAGAATGGCAGTAAGCAATTCTGCAAGAAAAAACAAACTCAAATATGATGATATTCAAGATTTGATTCTAAGCGAGTAGGTTCATAGAAGAGATGTTGGTACAAACAATGCACAAGATCAAGCTCTTATCATGGAGAACAGGGGCAAAAATAGAAGTAAAGGGCCTGATGATCGAGCCAAATCCAATGACAGGTCACAGTCAAAAGGTAGATCTCAGTTTAAGAAGATGAGAGAATGCTTCCATTGTGGGAAAAAAGGTCACATAAAAAGAATTGTTGGCAATGGAATAAAGAACAAACTGAAAACAAAGATGAAAAGAATGATAATGAGAAGAATATTGCAGCAGTTGTTTATGATGAGAATGTTGTGATACTCTCTCTTGAAAAGCAAAAGTGTGAGCATGTTGTTAAGAATAATGTTGAGTGTGTTGTTGATTCAGCAGCCTCCCACCATGTTATTTACACAAAAGGGTTTTTCACCACATACAAAGCAAGCGACTTTGGTGTTGTGAAGATGGGTAACTCCAATTATTTAAAAATTGTGGGAATTGGTGATTTGTGCATCAAGACCAATGTTGGTTGCATGTTGATGTTAAAGGATGTGCGGCATGTTCTAGATTTAAGGATGAACGTATTTTCTACACTGGCTATGGATCAAGTGAGTTATAGTAACCATCTTGGCAATGGAAGATGGAAACTTTCTAAAGGATTATTAGTTGTTGCTAGAGGGTGTGCTTGTTGCAGTATGTACAGGACTCATGTGAGGGCTTGTAAGAAGAAGTTCAATGCAGTCAAAGTTTTTGAGAAAACTACACAGTTGAGAGTTGATATTAATGGTGTTGCAACCAAGAGAGTAAAATTTTCTCTACCTGACAGTGATTTAAATGAGAAAGTGATATTTGATGAAAAATATCATGATCCTAGGAAGAATGATGAAGTGAAAGATCATGAAGGTTTTGAGCAAGGGAAGCAATATCCTCCACTAGAGAGTGTTGAATCCCTTGAAAGGAGGCATACTGAAGGACATCAAGTAGTTGGTTTCGAGAATATTTGGGCTTCTGATGAAAGGGGGCCAAGAAATTGGATTAAGGATATCCAAGGTGAAATAAACTATTTGAGAATGAAATGTATTAATTTTGATGAAATTTTCTCAGTGTTAGTGAAGATAAAGAAGAAGGTTGAGTCTGGTGTTGGCCAGCATAAATTCTAGTTGAACAGTTGAGTTGAAGATCTCCACCATAAGTGGGCTAGAGGGGGAGATTATTGGGTGCACTGCGCCATGGGTCCAGCCCATTGGTAATAGACATGCTCATTTAATGAGTTTGTGTTTCATGTCTCTTGGTTTTTCTTCATCATGTTCAAAAGTAGGTTGCAGTTATTGTGAACTGATGTCAAGAGTGTGGAAAGAAGAAAAGAAGAAAGGTGAAGAAATAAAAGGAAAGGCCATTTGGTGCAAAAGAGAAGAGTGAAGAAGAGAAGTCCCAATGATTGAGACGGAGGACAGTGCAATCTTGAATAACTGCGTGAGTGAGAGCAAGCAAAAGAGAAAAAAAATATAGAGCAAGAGAAAATTGTGAGAGATACACAGTGAGGAAGAAAGCAGGAAAAGAAAATGAGAGTTTTTTTTTTTGCTCAAGTTATATCCATAAGTTCTGTAATCTCTATTTAATATAATGAAATTATTCGGAGTTTATCCCGTGATTTTTCCCTTCGAGAAGAAAGGGCTTTCATGTAAATTTTTGTGTTCTTGTGTAGTTGTATTTCCGTTGTGCTTGCTGAAATTTATTCCCACTTATATAGAATTTTTCCCAACACGTTTAGGACCACATAATTTGGCACGGCTTATCGAAAAGGTTAATTGTGGGTAGTAAACAATCACTTTCATATAAAACCACCATTTTTTCTCTATCATTCATAATCAATCACATCAAAGTTGTGGCAAAGGTTCTAGTAAATGGGCTTTCGATGTAAATGGACTTTTTCTCTATATCATCTGAACAAATGAATTGTCCTTCTTCAAGACGTAGTAAACAGGCCTCTTCTGTAGAGAGATTTTGTCTCTTAACCATTTTCTTAGATGAGGAGATAATATTCTGCATTTTTTTGTAGCATTCACAAGTCTACTTTCGATGACCAAGGGAATAATGACTATACTACCAGAACCAGCTTTCACTACAGCCCTGACGCTAGGGTTTCTATCAGTTATGTAGAAGTCATTACCCTAGAATTCTATGTTTTCGTGTAACCAGGGCCGGCCCTAGACATTTTGGGGCCTTAGGCGAAAAATAAAAATTATGTCTTTTTTATACTTATATATTAATTAAATTAATGTTTATTTAATATTTTTATATTATAATATATTTCATTTAAAAATCTATTTTTCTTGCCTTTTGAGATGCAAATTAACTAATTAAATTTTTGTATTCAAGTTCTTCTAATATCTCTTTTTCAATCAATAATATAACTAATCCACTTAATCTATTTTTCTTGCTCATTTGTGATATTTTCATCTAAATTTTGTGTTATATTTTATTTATTACTAATAACAAATTTATCCATTGATCCTTTTTGAGATTCAATTAATTTTTCTTTTTTTTTTAAGTTTTTCATATCCAGATGCATATTTTCTAGTAGACATTTCTTATCAAACAATATATTTATAAAAACTAAAATAAAAAATAACTTTCAAGTGTAGAGCAAATGAGAAATAAAAACTAATTTATATAAAAAAATATTGTTGTAGTTTCACCTAACAATAACAAGTTTTTAGCAATTTCAACCTGCATAAATAAAGACTTATTCAATATATTACCACCAAGTAAAAAAAAAATAACACAAATAAACAAAATATAAACAAAACACGCAAGCTTAAAAAAAACTGATATAGTGATGAGCCAGCCAAAAAAACAAAAAAACTTGAAGGCCCAAACCAAATATGAAACATCCAGGTATGAGTCAGCCATAACTAAACTCAATATAAACAGATCACAAAACAGGCCAAAAATATGGATAACAAATAAAATGAAGAGAGCCAAGCGCCCAAGCCTTTATTCTTTATACCTGCTACGATGATACTGTGATACCCAAAACTCTAAACCAGCAGATACAGAGACAGTCAAAACGCATCTGCAACGGCAGCAACGCAGCACTGCACAACAAAAAAAAAAAGGTCGGCAAAGCAGTTCAGAGTTTTTAAATCAGAATCATCAGATGTGATCGGATGATTTAGATCGGAGGAAGCTTCAAGCTTGAGCAGTTGAGCCACTGAGCCAGGGAGCCAGCAACAATGGAGAGAATTAGAGAAAGAACGAGAGAGGCGGAGAGCAAAGAGAAAGAAGCCAAGGGAAAGAAATTTTAGGGATTTGAGGTTTTTTATTTGTTTTGATTTGTGATTGTTTTGTGGTTAATCTCTTAGACCGGATTTGTAATTTATCATTTTTGGTTTGTCTAGAGGATAATAATGTTATTTTTGGACAATAATTTTGTTTAGAACCAATGTTTAACTGTATCTACCAAAATTTTTATTTTTTAGTTAAATGGATGGACTGGAAATTTCTAATACATCTGAAACTACATTTTTTTTTTTTTTTTTTTGCCCCTAGTACCCCTTCTTTTAAAATTTTGGGGCCTCCCTTCCCCTTGAGGGCCTTAGGCAATTGCCTAATTCGCCTAAGGGTAGGGCCGGCCCTGCGTGTAACCAATCAAACAAAGAAATGTTACTTATTTTTTCACTCAACTTAAACATAATTAGCAGATGGGTGGAGGGAAATATATATTGTGTAGAAAGAAACCTATCAGCCTATCACCATTTTTTACTAGAATTTTTCCCATGGTGACCTATTTAGTATGAAAATGAATATATATCCAGAATGACCTAATTGATATTAACATGGTTCATCAAAAATTTTATTAACTTGGATTTTTTAAACTTCGTTTCGCATATTCAAAATACACATTTTGCTTTACAAGGGAAGAACAACAGCAATATGCGTCTCCCCCATAGGAAGTGATATTTCTCGTGAGCATTAATTCCTTTGCGGTCTTTCTCGCATTAAACACACCCTAAGTCCCCCCAAGAACAAAAATTGTCGTATCAATATATTAGATGAAAAATTTTCTTCTAATGAACAAGAAATTATCTACTCTAGTCTGAGTTGTCTTGACTCTTTACCGAGAAGTTCAATTCAAATATTTTTAGCATAATTTCATTAGAGGTTTCTTCAAAAATTGAGTGATATTTAAGAATGAGTTTAATAAAAACTGGGATATAAAATGAGTTGTAAAATAAGTTGGTAAAATAAATAAAATAGTGTTTGAGGATGCAAATTTTTTTTTTTGTGCATCTCTGAATGCTAGTGCTCTAATAGGCTATAGCTAGAGAAGTTGAAGACATCACTTTGCAGCATGCACACAAACTGGGAGACATTTCCAAAATTATAAATTGGCATAGTGTCTCTTGGGTTTATGAGTTTACCACCAAAAAAAATGAGGTTGTACAAAAGATGGGGAAGCACGAGAAGGCCTGGCCGGCAATCTTGAATCAAGTGATCAGGTCCATTTGAATTTTTCTAAGAGTTTCTATATAGTCAGCTTTGTTTCAATGATTATTATTATTATTTGCTAAGACAATGTATATTATAATTATAATATACATTGTCTTAGCAAATATTATATATTAGTAGGTGTGCACACGCTTGTCCATGATACACATACATATCTCCTAATTTCAATGAAAGTCCAAAGGAGAGTAAACGTGAGGTATTATTAACCGGCATTGAGAATTGAAACTTTTCTTCAACTTCAAACTTTTTAAAATGTAGAGAAAGTTGATAAAGTTGGTGGTATTATAACCTATATGCAGATACTTAGCCGGAAAAGTTATAACCTATAGAGGAATTCAGAGGGAGGAAGGTATCCTAAGGATGACTAGAAATAGGGTTAGTTTCCATAGTTGAGTAGTTGTACCAAAGATTTACACAAAATATACTCTCTCTTTTTTTCTATTTTTCCTCTCTTTTATACCCAAAAATTGTTTTGAATATTTAATTATTCATTCAATAAAATTATTATCCTGCAAAAATCGTCAGATTAATGCAAAAAACATTATACTTATAGTTTATTGCAATTGGCTTATGTTTTCTTAAGATAAAAATATAATTTATTATCAAAATCGACAAAGACTTCTATAAATTTTTTAAAAAAATCGACAAAGACTTGTGGAATATTTAACTACAAACGCTACTACTAGCTAATAGTATGAAAAGGACACTATAACTTTATATTGGATTATAGAACAATATTTACCAAATTTATTTCTCAGCTTTACTTCTCAAATTAACATGACAAAAAAAACCTTCGAATTCTTGCCAAAATCCCATAACATTGAGGAGATACGACGATGATAACCTAAATACGTATAAGTTACACTAAATATCTTGGTATAACTTATTAGTTCCCTTGTGATCATCACCCTCCTCCCCTAGTCTCCTTCTCAAACTAATCTAAGCAAAAATAAATAAATAAAGAACAAGACCCAAATTAGACTTCACCATTAGTTAAAGCCGGTTGACCCTAATAAATCTGAAGTCTCCCATTCTTTTATCCAGAAAAATAAAACAAGTCTCCTATTTTTTTTTTCCCCTCTCTTTTAGGTAAGTGCATTTATTCTTTTAGTCTTCTCCCACTCAATTTCATCCCAAATAGAACTAAAAATTTGTTTTTAAAATTATAATTGGTTAAGAATTTCTTGCTGTTAACAAAAGAAAATTAGCTAGACAAAGTTGTCTTGACTGAAAAGTCAATTCAGAAACAAGGGATATCAACTTGGAAAGACATTTAGCTTAATTTTATTTGAGGTTTGTTAGGATATGATGTTAATCTCCTATTAGCTAGGTATTAAGCTGTACCATATTTTACTCTAATATCCTATAGAGGATTGTAGTTGAAAGTAGCCTTATACACCCATGACCTATTTAACTAATTAAAAGTTCAAACAGACTTGGTAATTTTGTTTAATTTTCTTTCATTTTTATTATATTGATATGAGGCTGTATCACTCTTCCCAATTTGTCAATACCTTGACCCTAAGAAAGTCTCAAGTTTATTTGCATAACAAGTAATATATCATTCAAGTAAACCAAAAAAATATGTTAAAATATAAAACAAAGCATGACTACCATATGGGACTCAACGGTCTGGAGGACATAAGACGGTTGGCGAAGGAAAAAAAAAATAGAAACTTCTCACAATCAAAAAACAAAAACAAAAATAAAAAATTAAAGGCGGCCCATTTGGGTTGCTTGAAGGGCACAAGAGAATCTATAATGACAACATCTACATTTTCCTATTAGAGTTTCTTTAATTCCATCATTAATTATATTATTTGACATTGAGCATGACTACCATGCGGAGGAGTGGGATTTAGGGTTTTTTTTTTTTTAAGTAAGATCTCCATGACCCGCAACCAGAAGATGAATAGGACTTGTCATATTATTATTATTATACCAAGTATATGCTTTATGTTGCCGTAAAGAAGCGATTAGAACTAAAATGTTTAGAAATATATACCTAGGGAATAAGGAAAACAAATGCAATGTATTTGGTCCAAATTGCAACCTCTCTGTTAGTTCTTACTTACAACTTAAAAGAGAATTACATTACTAGGGAAGGCTAGAACTTACTTTGAATGCAATGTATTTATTCCATTCAAGCATTAAAAATTGCAAGTTTTGTTTTCGGGTTTTTGTAATAATGATTATTGAACCTCCAAAAAAGTTTCTAAGTGTGTGACATAGATATTTTATCGATTTTACTTATAATAATAAGGAGATGCCAAAATTTTGGCTCAAACCCTATTTTTGTGTTGATTGATCTTTTTTCCTTTTTTTTTTTTTTCTTTTTTTTAGCTAAATGGAAATATTTCGTTAAACTTAAAAAAAAAATCTCTCAACCAAGCCCTCTTTGTGGAGGGAAAGGACTGTTACAACAAAAGGTAAGATTTTGGTGAGCAGCAAACTGGGCTAGAGCATGGGAACCATATAAATTTACAACAAAATATAAACAATAGAAAACCTAAAATGAAGTCATCCCTTCCCTTGCCAAAGGCTATGCTAAATTTCAATAATGAAAGTAAATTGTACAAGGCGTCCTTGTGAGAAAAGTATATAAGAAACTATTCAAAACAAATTAAAATCCTTTAGAGTTCTAAAGATTGCTCTACCGCATGATTATCGTAAACACTCTAGAAGATCCTAATCTTTCAAGGGCCACGGTCAAGTTCCAAAAATAGTGGTACTATTCTCTTGCACAAAAAATATAAATAGATACTAGATAGTATGTAGATAGTAGGTGAATGCATATATCATAGTCCATTATGTTTTGGGCCCCTTCTTTAAAAAATCTTGGTCCCCTCTCCTCCAACAAAATCTTCAGCCCAACTCAACCCTCAACCCAAAAACTTAATTAAAATTAATTCCATTAGCCGAAATACAAACCTAAGTCCATAAACAAATAAAATAGAAAGAGAGAGATGTAGAGAGACACGAGTTGAGAAAGAGACTGAGAGTATTACAACAACAAAAAATTTTGTGTTTTTAATAGTTTGTTAATACCAAATATATAGATGTTTATTTAAAATTTCATGATTTTTTTTTTTTTTTGCCATACTCCGGCCCCCCTTACTAGAAATCTTGGTTCCCACCCTGCATGAGCATGTTTGTGTCTATTTTTACTTGCTTAAAAAGGGAAGAAATGTTTAATAAAAAAGTTGTACTTATCGCACAAAACTCCGATTTGTAGAGTTTAGGATAAGTAATTAATAAGCAGTTCTTACCTCCAAATAGTGGTTTCTTTTTTTTTCCAGTTTAGACAAGTTGATTAACGAACTCACACCTACAACAAATCTCTTTGGGTGAAAAGCACTTGTCATTGCTAAAAAACCCAACCTCTGTTATGATAAAGTTCAATCATGAAGCTTTTTTTCCTTTTTTTTTTTTTTTTTTTATGATGGCAATTCTTAAGCTCAATAGTCGATACCCTACCATGGGAAAAGTACTTAAGGACCATGGTTAGGCCTCCATAACAACGACACCATACTCTTTCAATCCATGGCGTTTGTGTCTATTTTTACATACCCAAACAAATGGGGATAAAAATGTGTCTATTGTACAAAGGCCGAATAAGCTGAATTCTACTAATGTTTATAAGTACATGTTTTGTTCTTTCATGAAGGTGGTTAAAATTAGGATTCAACCTCAACACAAACATTGTTAGGATGGAAATAAAGAATAGACAAAGTTTAACTACAAAATTAGTTGTAGCTTTAAACTAAAACTTTATTTAATATCTTTTCATTAGAGGTGAATTTTGACAAATCCACAATTGGATTATATCTTCTTCTTATATCCTCCGTGCTTGCAAAATTTTTAGAAAATTAAAGATTAATAGTTATGCCATCAATAAATTGTTTAAATTGCAAATTTTTGTAGTTTAAAATTATGTATAAGATATAAGCTTATAGATCACATAGTAAATAATATCCGATTAACACAAAATTTGACATGTGTATTAAGAGCATAAAAAACATGCAATTCAACAATTAAATTTTCAAAATATATAGTAATTTTTAGCTAAACTTTGTCCATAGAGAATTTGTAGCTAATTTTATTTTAAATTTGGATGGAGACTCTTACAACTTGATATAGGAAAGTCAATTGTGAGCTAAGCCCACAGTTCGTAAAAGCCTAATTGGTAAACAAATAAACAAACCAATAAGGAAATGAAGCCCCAACTGTTTCATACAACTATGTTTGAAATGCATATGGATCCTGAAACTTAGTGGACATGAGCACATAACCCATCCACTTTGGGCCCAGCCAATAATGGTGTAGCAAGTTATATCTGCAACCTACGGAACTTGACAATTCCCTATTTGATACTTTGTCCAGAAAATTATATCATTTTTTGGAGCACAAGGGAGCATATTAGTCCTGGCTGAGTTCCACATCACCAAGGTAGTAGAGGGAGTTTTTGTGATTTATTGAAGGCCTTGGACTTTAATTAGTAAACCTATTTGCACTCGCCTTTATTTTATTGACAAGTTATACAAGCCCTGTTGCATCTCGGATCTCAAACTCATGACCTCACTCTCCAAGCTACTTTCGCAAAAAGTAAATGCAATTTTTGGGAAAATTAAAATAGAAATCTTAGCCTGTGTTTGTTTCACCTAAAAATTTGAGCCATTTAGCCTGAAAATGATTTACGCTTAGATTTTCAGTCCTAACATTTTAAGCCTCATCTACTGAACATCAACAACCCAAGCCAAGCTACAGAGCTCAGAGATCCATGGCAAAAACCAGCTCTCCACAACCCAACTGCTGCAGGCCCTTTTTTAACATCATGATTTCTAGGTAGTATTGAATCAATGTTGAACTCCATAAGATCAGTACATTCTAGTAGAAATAGTGTCAAACAAGAAACAATTAGCATGCAAAGGTACATGGTGACAGTAATTCACAGAGAATTAAAATCTAAACTATAGGAATGGCAAAATTTCTGCAGATAGTACATCTTCTGAAATATAAAATATGAATTACATCAAATTATACCATATGTCACGCATTACCGATCAGGGTATGGAATAGACTCTTGGTTCACAGGGCCAGCCAACTGAGAGGCTCGTAGGATCAATCCATCAATGTCAACTGGGAGAAGAAGCTTTTGCCATAGACATCCTGTGGAGATGGCCTCTGGTGGTTGAATAATCATCACTATATCATTATTTCGGTGCAGCATTCCGATTACAGTCACACAGCTACCTTCTTGTACATACCTGAAAAAATTTATGGGAGTTTGTAGCTCATTAGTTCTAAAGAAGAATGCACAGAACCAGTGGAAATTTAAGCTACCATTTGAACAAACATATTACCCTTCTTCAAGACGTAGTAAACGGGCTTCTTCTGAGAGGTTTCTCTCTCTTAACCATTTTCTCAGATTAGGAGATAAAATTCTGCATTGTCTGGAAGTATTCACAAGTTTGCTCTCAATGACCAAGGGAATGACTTTACTATTAGAACCAGCTTTCACTACAGCTCTGACACCAGACTTTCTATCAGTTATGTAAAAGTCAGTGGCGAACCTCTGTCAGGAGGAAAGACCAAGCAGAATATTATTAAATTCAACAATAATATCCAACTTTCCAAAAATACGTAGAGGTGGCAAGGATTTTAAATTCTAATAAACCATTTATAAGGAGGCTAATCTACATTTTAATATAATTGTGATATGGTGGAAGTTCTTTTGGACTAATTAATGAGAATTTCATTTCATTATGAATTTGTAGTTTGGCATTCTACCATCACTTATTTTAAGGTATATAATTTTCTTTTTCCACAAAGCATCCCCAGATATTATTATCATGCCCATACTTTTTTATATGTTGCTCAAGTACAAGGTAGAAGGGAAATTGCTGGGTTCTTGCCATTAGAGGGGCTGGGGTTGCAAACTCAAGCTCAACTTTAGAGTTTCCATCTAGCTGTTGCTCTCTGATCAATTAAAGAAAAATATTCAAAAGAAAATAAATATAATCCAAATGCGTAGGTGTCAAAGCAATGCAAATTTTTATTGCAGTACTCAAAACATATGAAATCCATCTTATTGATTCTCTTTATATTCTCTTTTATACATCAGACAGAGGCAAACCATACCCATCGAGCCTCTACGTTTGCCTCATTTCATGTTCTATTTATGACCACATTTAATGTAACATGGTGATGCTTCAAGATAATAAAGCAATCCAAGGTAAAAACATGAGCATTATGGTACATATTGCCTAGCAGCCAAAAAAATACATACACACAAAACATGAGCAAATAAAATACTGAGGTCAATGTAAATCAGTCACAAGACATGGAAGGATAGAGATGAACTCATCTGCAAGAGGTTAGAGGTAGTTGATGCAGCCATGGAAGATTGATATACAATTACTTTGCAAATTTTCCTATTCATTGTATTCAAGAATTATAGAATTATTTTGTGGGGTCCATGAGTGAAGTCCAATGATCCAATTGAAGTAAAACTGTAACAGTTGTGCCGTTCTAAAGGTCTAGGTATGAATATTTTAGGGTTAAAACACTTTTTTATTTGAGTTTTTATTTCATTAGTTATGGTCAATTTTGGGCATATCCATAATTTTTATGATTTGGATAAATTAAGGTTATCATGGTAGTTTGATTGAGTCTATAATTTATTAGGAGATCCCGAGTATATTAGGTTTTAGTACACTGGTAAACTAGGAGTCCTAACACTACTAATACAAAACATACTAGGTCCACAATATTTTCACAACAAATCCTAGGTGGCAGGTTTTTACTAGTGGTTGAAAATGTGGTTTAAGTGTTGGACCCAGATTATAACCAGTAACAACCTGCCACCTAAATTTTTGTGAAAATGTTGTAGACCTAACATTTCTCTACATATATATGTGCTCAATGTATTCAAAAGAGATGGAGTTGATTAATAAGATATTGACTATCTGAGCATTGAGGCACATATGCCTTATTGTTCTTTACCTCCCCTTCTCTACTCTTTTTACTTCTTCTCTTTCTTGTGGTACTGTTCATACAGCCCTCCAACGCCATGGAATCCTCTCTTTTCCTTCTTCCTTACAACCCCAAATCAAGCCTTTCTTTTACCTATCAAACCCTAAAACCCCACATACTTTCTTCTACCAAATAGCATAAAAGCTCATCAAAACCTAGCCAATTTTGAATTTTAACACTTTCTTCTACAATTCTAAACCATAAATCCACAAATTCGCAACCCACCACAAACACACGCAGACAAATTCCCTAATTTGTCCTATGTCAAGAGCTCTAATTAAAAACAAAGAAGAAAAGTCAGCTAAAATAATTTTCTCTTAGGCAGCATAAAAATGTCCATTATAAACAAGTGATCCAGCTCAAGTTGAACATGGTAGAAGGAGAAGAGGAAGTAAAAAACTATGTAGACTGAAGTTATGATGGACACAATTACAAAATTTTAGAGCACAATGCCCCCCACCCAAAAAAAAGCCATTAGAGGTTGTCTTAAGTTGAGTTGAGATAGTCTGTTCAAGTGTAAGTTTTATTCCTCACAACAATTTACTTGAAAACAATCATTCAAATTTTGATGATGTTAATTCAATGAATAAAATGTACTCAATGACTGAAACAGACTTGGAACCAGTCATCAGCCTCCTACAAGATCAATATCATATTCAATGCAATTAGGACAACCAACAATCTATTAATACTGAGAATGGGATGAACGGTTTAAGTGGAAGTTGTGTACCTCACAATATGCTAGACTCCATCGAAAGCATGAAGTATTAACATTCACTGGTGTCAGATCAAATCCTCTGTATTCATACAAAAAAGTAGATGCATAGATACATCTGGTAGCCTTTTCATAGGAAGATTCTAGGGAAATGCTCCCACATGACGCATGCTGAAATCATCAGAATGGCAAAAGGTCTTCCACTGGTTAGAACATATAGCACATAATGGACGATAGATGAGAATAAAAAAGGATATTAGCATGGAAATAAACAGAATCAGCAAATATAATGGCAGTTTGCACGCTCAGAGACATGGTTAATCTGCACAATTGACAAATGGTATTAATCTGCACAATCAGAATGTCAGATGATATTTTATTTTTGATACATCAAAAGTTGGAGTGGGGCAATTTGGATCTTGGATGTCTCCATTGGAAATACCAAGAGGTGTCAATTGCGCTACAAGGATTTTGCCCAGAATGTCAGATGATATAAGGCGGACACTTAGTTCAACTTCAACCAGGCTTTCCTGGAAATAGCTACTTTCCACATAAGAAATATAAAACATTTTCTATCGTAATTTCTCAATCACTTTGAAAAGTCAAGACTATGAAGTCCAAGTTCCTATGCCAACCAACCTGTATGAGTGAAACATCAAACTCAGAAACTTTCAAAATAGAGTAATTTTAGAAATTTATTTTATAGAAGTAGAAAGTGAACCCAAAGACATCATCACCATTATTTAGTGCAAACTTATCATATGAAAGATATCTGTCCCCTGGATTGTTTCTCACTAATCATCTATAGACTCATAAATACGAAGTTTAGAATAATTCACTCATAAAGCATCAAATTCTGGCTAATAGCTTTTTCATCACATCTTCTGATTCATCCCATTAAAAAGCATAAATAAACAAACTTTGCTCCAAAAAAATCTGTTAAAAGAATGAAGGAAAAGAAACCCAGTTTTCAGTCATAAAAAATCTTCAGTTTAGAAGACCCAGGAATGGGAAAAAGCTCCTGCCTGCCAAGACCAATTGATTTATCTGGTTTGGCTAAGATGATTTCTTTTTCTTCTTTTTACCCCCTCATTCTTTTGTGAAATAAAAACAACAGTAACATTGGACTATACTATAGCTTCTTTTTTACATTCTCCAACAACAACAGTATCTGTAGTGGATTGTTAATAAAAGAGTGACTAAATGGCCGTCAATCTGCCACAATCCCCCTCCTTTTCCGGCTTGAGATTGGCTATGAATAAAATATATGACACTAAGTACAGACACAGATGGAGTTTTCACTTTTACATTCTCATGTTCCATTTTGTTTTTTAATAGCAGCCCATTAGAAGGAAAATTTTTCCAAGTTCCTTGTTTTACCACCATTTCTTTCCACATAAAACAATAACAAGCTAATAATTACAATCATGAAAGAGAGAGGCCAGTAAAAATTTTCAAATTTTTAACAATACCCATGATTGGTACTAAGGAAATGCATAAAATATATATATTTTTTGCTTTCTATTTTTGACAGAAGTTTCACACTCTGATGGGTTTTACATCTCTCTTTTTCTAAGAAACCAACCATAAAAACTGCCAATTTTGTTTTTCTTCTATTTCCCTCTAACTTTCTCAGCAACCAACCATACCCCAAAACCATTCCACCAAAAATAGAAACAATGCAGTAGCATTACAGAGAAAATCAAGACGAACCCATTAATTTATTATAAAAAAGAAAACCAAGCAAGCAATTAAAATAAGAAAAAAGAGAGAGAGAGAGAGAGATAAAGAAATGGCAGGCTTACCCCAGTGATCTTAACGAGCTGTCCATGGCGAGCGAGTCTAAGGTCAGAGTCAGGAAGAGAGCGAACGAAGAAGAGAATGGCAGTCTTGGAGTTCCAGTTAAGCGTGTTCCAGAGAATGAAAGCGAGGAGCAGAGCCGAGAGCGCAAGCAAAGAGAGGAAGAAGATGGCGTTGTGAACAACCACGAGTATGAATATGGACACAGAGAGTCCCAGAAGGAACAGTGCTATCGCAATGTACAGAAACACACGAGGAATGGGGTTGCAGCTACAGCAATGGCGGTTGTCTGAGTCTCTCACGGTAGTTGCATTTGAGATTGAGAGGTCGTTCATCACTGTGAGTCTGTGTCTCCCTCTCTCTCTCTCTCTCTCTCTCTCTTACTCTCACTGTGACTGTGACCCTTTACTCATTACTCATCGGTCTCTGTTGAGAGAGTCCCATTCTGATTTCTGAGAGAATGGGATGGAATGGAAGTCAAAGCTCTCTGCTGGTTGCCACTTATATATTACCCACTTGACAATTCACAACCCCTCAGTAAACGGCAGATATTTCTTGCCGTTTTTAAAAGCCTTCGTTACATCTAGCCTAGATCTAGGGCCCGTTGGTACGTGTCTTTAAATAACAGTTTTCAGTTTTTTTAAAATTAAGTATGGGTAAAAAAATGTGTAATATTATTTAAAAACTAAAAACATGTGTTTAGACACATGTAATGTTGTTTTTCTTTTTTTAAGATAAAATAGAATTTCAAATTATAATATCGGCAGCTTGATAATTACTCTTTATTATCAAGACACTAATTGGTTTTGAAAAGTGTTACATTTCACAACATTATCATAATAAATCATAAGTGATAAGTTGTTATTGGTTTTAGTTTAAACTTACTACTGAATTTTTTTATTTTTTTTATTTGTCACTTATGAAAGTATTGTGAAAAGGATTTTTTTTTTTTCAAAATAACACCTATTTTTAAATAATTTTGTTAGTTAGCAAAATTTTCAAATTATTTAGAAAATTAGCATCTTAAGTCTACTAGAATTGATTTCAATGTAGCAATTCAAGTCTTTAGTACTCGAGTTTGGATTAAAATCCACGTGGAACTCGAGTTTTAGAGACTCGAGTTCCAGTTTTTGCCAAAACTATGTTCTTGTTCTTCCTTCTTTTTTCTTTCTCCAAACCAAATCAAGGATTTAGAAAATACCCAAACCCAAAGGCTCGACCATGGAAGTTCAGAGAGCAGAGGTTGAGATCGGACCACTACCAATGGTGGCGATGATTGTCGAAGGAAGAGCCAAGGAGGCTCGGCCATGAAAGTTTAGAGAGTAGAGGGAATGGAAGTTCAGTCCAAGCCAATTTCCCCAACCTAGAGCCTTCACCGTAGTCCAAACCAAGGGATTTGGGTTCTTAGGGGATGTAGATCTGAGTTTGTTATTGCTTAGTTGTTTCTAGGTTGGTTGTTGCTTTGTCGTTTTTCTTGCATTGAATTTTTGTTTTTTTGGGTCACTAGTTTGCTTCGTTCTTTAGGAAAATTTGGGTTGTTATGGAACTAAAGTTTGAGATACTTGGGTTGCTATAGTGAACTCGAGTCTAAGAGACTCGAGTTGCTAGTTCCCTAAATAGTTTGAAAACATTGCTAATTAACGAAATTGTTTGAAAATTGTTGTTATTTTGAAAAACAATCCATTGTGAAAATGCTATGAATATAGCATTTCTCATTAGTCTACAAGAGATTTTTTCAACTAAGCTAACTGTAACTCATTTATTTTGTCTTTCTTTTTGCTTTTCTATTTTTTATTAGAAATATTTTTTTTTAATTACACAACAAAAATACCCTTTTATCATTAATTTTATATGCAATGATTGGTATCCAACATCTTATTATCAAAGCATAAAAAAATAAAAATAAAAATCTTATTATCAAGTATTAAGTAATTTCTCACCAAAAAAAAAACCCTTGTTGACATTTACAATGGCAATCCAAAATAAATCATCAATTTGATTTCTTAAATACATTTAAAACATTATTTATCAATGAATATCATCTAGATTTCATAATCCAAAAATTAACCTGATAAAAATTTGACATTTATATAATAGACATTACAAATAGACTATAATATTAGTATTTTTCATTTTAAAAAAATACGTCATTATGATAGATTTATTGGTATGAATTACATTGTAATGACCACATTGTATGATTGTAATTGTCAATCAACCTTAATTTTGAAATATCAAGAGTTTTGTAATTTAATTAATACTTCTTATTTTTATTTACTTAAAAAAAAGTTATAAAAAAATAGAATTGTATTTCTTAATGTTTCCATTTTCCATCTGATATTTTTAAAGTTTAGAGGCTGTTTGGTACATGTGCTTAAACACATGTTTTCAGTTTTTAAACAACATTATACGTATTTTCACACACTTTTTCACTCACACATATTTCTAAAAAATACAAATAATTTTACTAGAATAACATTACCAAACGGCCCCTTAATTTTTCATTTTTCAATTATCTAATTACAAAATTTTCAAAATAAAACCTTATTTAAGAAATTTTTTTTTCTTTTTTTTTTTTCTAATTAAATGGGGGTAAAATTGTAATTGTGATATGATCACCTTCGGCTGTTTGCTCCAACGGGAAAAACAAGTCACCAATACCGCACGGTACCATTCCATCCAAATCCACCCACTAGTTTTTGTTTTCATCGTTCCAAATGAGCTTTCTGAATTGTGACGAGCGAACAACAACAACAACAACAACAGGAAGAACAATGGAATTGGATCTGCTTCAATGCGAAAAGGGTCTCTACTATAGACTACAATCTCGCCAGCCACACTCGACTGGTAATGTCCTCAGCTTCTTCACATTTTGCTGTTTAGTTTTGATTAGAAATCATTGAGAAGCAAAACTTGTTGTTGTTGTTGTTGTTGGTCCTAAGTATATGTCTATATAAGTTATGAACTTAACGCAACGGTCAGTCGTTCAGAATGGTTATGATTTTGATGCTTTTTGAAAGCTTTTTTGTATTGTATAGAGTAATTGTGCGCATGCATGTGTTGGCTGTGGCTGTGACTGTGTACCAAAACCTTAAGTTTTTGTCGAATGAGAAAATGACCCAACTTGAAAAAAAAGGTAAAAAGGTTTATTTAATGGGGTGGGGGTTCTTTGTGCTGCTAAAATTGATTGTATATAGTTGAGCCACCCACATTGGGCTACTTAGGACTTAAAGTAGCAGTGTGTGCAGCAACAATAACTTAACTTTTATAATTTATGAATTTGAAGACGTGATGATCAGTACCTGCTGGTTTGTGTCATTGTGTGTATGAAACTTGGGGTCTCTTAATAAGGTTCCAAATAGTCAGCATTCAACATCAAATCACTATGGCAAGATTGGTGGAGTATTGAAAGAATTGATTTAGATCCCAAATTGATTAGGCTGTGGATTAATCAATTAATTTTTACTAATTTATACCACATCCACAACAAGTATCGAATCAGGAAAATAGAGTGATAAACTATAAACGACATGCCGATTCTTTAAGGTCCAAAGTCCAAACAAGTATCACTATGCCGATTGATAAACAATAAACGTCACCCGTCAGAAAGTTACTATCTAGTACATGACACTTGTTACCTAGACACTACAACTAGTAGCTGAACTTACTGTTGCGACCAACAATAGCTTCAGACCATCCAAACACTTTGTACATGGAACCCTTCATGAATAACCCGTACATGTTCAAGAGTAGAGCCTCTGACGGACTTCAAGTACCCTCTGTAAAGGTTTGATTACCGTAGTGACACAATGGGATTGATGGTTTTATGGTTTCACACCTTGATCACACTTATGGTAGCAACACCATTATGGATAATCTTTTTGAGCTTAAAAGATGAAGGCTATGTTTTTCTTTATGTTTGGTGCACAAGTTCTGCCTCCAGCTTTAAAGTCGAGTTATAATATGCCTTTTTTATGTCACACAAGTAGGGTACAAATTCCAAGGCAGCTGACTTCAGAATTGATTACACATCAGAATTCATGATTTTTGATTGATTGAGTTGTTGGCAAAGAAACACGTGGCTTAATGTGTGAGTTGTTGAGTCTAGATGTGAAAGAGGGCAACTAAGACTTGACACATTAGCAATGTGCTCATACAAAAGAGGTGAAATCTAAGACAAAATGGTTAACCACACTGAGGAGGTCTCTAGGCATAAAAAATTCAGGACCTTAAGGTCGAAGGAAGGGGGCATAACACCGGGTTTTTCCATAGATTGGCTCTCACAGAAGAAGCAATCATATGGGAGGTCTTGAAGTGGATGGTACATATTACAAGGAATCAAAAATTAGAGATTAGATGGTGCATTTCTATAAGCCTTTGTATCAAGAAACAGGACAATGAAGACCATATGTTCATAGTTTATATCTTGCTAGTATAGGTGAGAATGATAAACAGTTGTTTGAGAGGCAATTTGAAAGGAAGAGGTAATCTAGGATTTGAAGGATGACAAAGCTACAGGCCCGTATGGGTTTACTATGTTGTTCTTTCAACATTGTTGTAGAATGGTAGAAGCTGATGTGAAGGGCTTTCTTTGCAGAATTTCATAGTCACTGTGAATTTGAAAAACCCCTTAATGATTTTTTTTATTGCATTAATTCCTAAAAACAACAATGCTACTAATATCTGGGATTTTTGGCCTATTAGTTTGGTTGGACTTCTGTATAAATTGTTGGCAAAGGTGTTGGCTCATAGGATGAAAGAGGCGCTAGACTAGATAGACTTATTTACAAGTCATAGAATGCCTTCGTAGGTGCTAGGAAAATCCTTGACTAGGTCCTAATTCCTAATGAATGTTTGGATAGTAGAATCAAAAGCTGTATCGTTAGGGTGATTTGTAAGTTGGATATTGGAAAAGTTTATGATCATGTTATTTGGGATATGGTACTTTATCTATTGGGGAGGATGGGGTTTGGGGAGAAGTGGAGGGGTTGGATCCATGCTTGTTTTCTACTGTTTGATTCTTAGTCTTGATCTATGCTCCCGTGTCTAGCTTCTTCAATAGTTCACAGGGGCTAAGGCAGGGTAATTCATTATCCCCTTTACTCTTTATACTGGTTATAGTGGTGTTGAGTAGGATGCTAAAGAAAACTGTGAGGGGCTTTATTGACACTTTTAGGATATCGCATGCTACAGTAGCTGGGCTACATATCTCCCATCTTTATTTGCTGAGATAAATATTTTATTATGTGATGTGAATACCGAACAACTTCTTTACATACAGCTCTAAAATTTAATTTGGATAAGAGTGAAGTGGCCCAGTAGGCAATGTGGGTAACATGGCAGAATTATCAGGACATCCTATATTGTAAAATTGGGAGTTTACTAATGACTTGGCTTGGGATGCCTTTTTGGGGTATCTTTTAGGGCGCAATATGTGTGGAATCCTATTTTGAAGAAGATGAAGTACAGGCTGGCTATTTGGAACAAGCTATAATTGTCAAGGGGGGGGGGGGGGAGTGGAGTTTGGGGGTTGGCATGATATATGGTGTGGGAATCATTCTCTAAAAGAGTTGTATTCTGGTTGCTACGCATGTGCAGTTGATAAGAATCCCGCAATTCAGTTAGTCATGGATAGCCAATTAGATAGGGAGAGCGGAACTTGAACGTGATATTTCACAAAGCTTGTTTTGATTGCGAATTGGAGTTAGTGAAGTCTTTCTTAAATCTTCTATACTCAAATATCCCTAGGAGGGAGGAGTGTGATAAAATGAGATGCAGATTGAGAGGGCATGGTGGCTGTACCATTCACTCTTACTATGAGGCTATTCGAGGTACAACAACTAATTCTTTACATTTGGAAGAGCATTTGGTGTGTCAAGGCCCTAAGAGGGTCTCATTCTTTCTTTGGACAGCAGCCCAGGGGAAGATTCTTACCTGTGATCATTTTATCAAGCAAGGTCTCTCTTTAGTTGGTTAGTGAATGTATCAATGTAATGGACAGGTAGATCATTTGTTGATCCGTTGTGATTTTGCAAATGTTTTATCGAGTCTAGTATTTATAGCTTGTGGGATTCAATGGGTGTTACCAAGGATGGTAGATGATCTCTTGTTCACGTGGAGGAGTTGGAATTTGGTTTTGGGAAGCATTCATCAGACATTTGGAACTTGTCCCATAATGTTTGATGGGGCTATTGTGAAAGGAGTGAATAGTCGCACTATTGAAGATATAGAAATATCAAAGACTCAGTTGGAAGCATTGCCGATTTGAACCATGTTCGATTGTCTTGTGCGTGGGGTCTTGCAAATAGCATCCCCCTTTTAGATTTCACATTAATCGCTTAACTTTTGTGCATAATTCTTTTGCAGCTCTTTTTAGTTTACATTGTACTCATCATCATGAGTATGTAGTAACCTATTCTGTCAATAAAAATACCATTACTCATGAATAAATAAATAAAAATGATTCCAAATTCTGTCTCAATCCAAAATCAGAGTTGCTTTGCAATTCTGGTTTTAAGTGGATGTACAGTGTAGCATTAATAACATCTGTAAATACTCTGAACAATGAAGCTCCTTTCATCAATTAATACTTGAGGGAAACATGATCTAGTCCTGGATGTTGTAGTATCTGCTATTCTGAAAGAGTTTGATTTATTAGAACGAACTTGTATGAAGGTTGAGCAGATCAAGGAAGCTAAGGAAAAATGAAGATGTAGAAGAAAATATTAGCGAAGCTTAATCCCAACTTTAAGATTAAAGTAACGGATGATTGGAGGAAAACAGGACATAAGCTTCAAATGTTGTATAATCTTGTATAGATTATAGAAATGGTATTGTTAGATGAAGCTATTGCACCTACCTTAAACTGATATTCCCAGAATCATACTCTAATTTCTAGAGTCAGGACTGATTTTGTTTGAGGTGTGGGTTGTTGGATGCTAGAGAAAATGTTTTAGACAACTTTAGGGAAAATGCATTTTTGAAATTGAAAATTTTCTCACGAAGTCGCAATGATATGGGTTAAACATTGATGGGTGCATTTTTCCATATTCTTTGATTTCACTATGTGATTGAGATGCTAGTGAACTTTTGATTAGGGCTGGGTTCAGAATGGTTGAACTATCAGAGGCCAAGAGAAAAAAGCATATCTGTGAAAATTTAGGTTGTAGCAAGTCCCACACATGGGCCTAATCATAAAGAAATTGTCTATTTAAAAATTGGGTCACTGGAGTTATAGTCCAAAGCTAGATTACCTGTAGGAAAAGCTTCATCAGTCTTGCAATGTCTATGCTAGGGCATGCTGTTCATTATTGATTCACTTATTCCAGTGTATTCAAATCCAAATTGGTAACAGATTTTATGTTATAAATTTGGATTTTAAGTTTCCTCTAGATTTTTGTGGCATATGAAGAAAAGTGAATTTTTATTCAAATTTTTTATTTGGAAGAAGCAAAGTTGCTGAATATATCATCTTGCTATCTGCAAAATGTTAGTGAGTACTCGGTACGTTGGAGGTCAGGTAGAAATATGTCACTGATTAATGCAATGTCTTGTGTTACTGCTTTTCATGGTCTTAAATAATTCACAAGTGCAGTATGATAGATCATATATCTGAATACAAACACCATGAGAGTTATTGGAAAGGTCAGGCTGACCTCATGAAGTTTATTTCTTATTAAAGTCTTCCATCAACTTGGTCAATCTTTATCTACTTTTATCTGCTGCCTTTTCATAATAAAATTTATTATGTTGTAATTGGTATCTCCTTTTGCTTAAGTAATTATGGCTTCTTGCATTGTTGTTGTGTTAATCAGCAAGATGTAATTAGTTGCCTGCCTTTGTTAGTGTAATTTTCTGTTGTCTAATTCAGGAATACTAATGAGTTGCAGAAGCACAGAGTATTTTACCAGATGTAGATATAAATGTTGTATCTGAACATTCACTAACGAAGTCGGTTGTTATTTTATATTTTCTATGTTTCTTATGTGGTCTTAACATGTTTTCTGTCGTGTAATTAGCATTTCATGAACATGGATTTTGCACATTCATTTTTGGGATATATGAACTTACGATAATTCCCTTATCTCTTTAATGTGCTCTTGGAATATTTGGCATCACATACACTCTGGTGATCAATTACGTTTAGTTGGAATTTGGAGCTAACAAAAGCACATTCAAACAAACTAGAAATAAAAACATCTCCACAAGACAACAATGTTTAACATGGTTTGACCAACTCTATGCTTATATTCTTGGGCAACAATAACCTATATCTTCCATAAAAAAAAAAAAAACAATAACCAAAATCCACCATGAATGTAATGGATTACATGTACTTCAAACCAATACACACAAGCCAAACTCGTATATTATCACAAATCTCACAAACAAAATAAAAAACTCAAGACCTCTTACAAATACAAATTAACCCAAATCCCATTGCATCCAAAACAAACTCTTAAAATCCATACATATTATAAGCCCAAATACATTAGTCCAATACAGTACCCCAAATAACATGTTTTATAACACTTACTAATTTTTTTCTCCTTTTATTGTATTGGCCAAAATGGCCAAAAAACCCCCCAGTACAGCCGATAATGTCTGATATTATAGCCAGTATTTTTCAAAGGGAATGTTCATACCGGTTTAGTTGTCAGAATGGTATGGTATTAATAGCATTGCTAAAGGTCCCTTGGGGATTTATTTCTAGCCAATTTTCCCAGGGACTTTGATTTCATATTGTGAGTATCATATTCAGGAGCTCTTAGGATCTACGTTTAAGATCTGCTTGTCATTGGAAGAAGTACAGACACAGATTTTGTATTATGACTTTTATTGAGGAGACAGAGGTATTGTTAAGTTGGAAATTGGTAAAATTATTACCCTTAATGCTATCCTCTGGACGTGTTGAGTATCATTTGATTTGTCAAAATTGTGTCTTTTTTTTTATAGGTAAAAATATGTGCATTCAAAAAACACTACCTTATGCAAAAGACATAAGGCAGAGAGATAAGTACATAGGGAAGAGAAAGAGAAAAAAGAAAAAAGAGGACAATAAACTAAGAACACAGAAGAGAACTAAGAAACATAGGGAGAGAATCACTAAAGGTGAGTCCCCAAGCCCTAGACCAATCAAACAGAGTGCCACTAAGAGAGGCCAAAAGCTGGTCGTCTGAGCTTTCCATGTCCTCAAACGTCCTCCTATTGCGTTCCCTCCAGAGACACCACATCAAGCATAAAGGAGCTAAATTCCAAATGCTAGACGAATGCTTTCCAAGCCAATTCCACCAACTGAATAGAGTATCCGCAATCGATCTAGGCAAGACCCAGGAAAACCCAAAAGATCTAAGAACCAAACTCCACAGTCTAGAAGCCTTTCCACAATGTAATAACAAATGATCCGCTGTCTCCCCATTACTGCGGCACATGATACACCAATCGACAAAATCCAACCCTCTTCCCCTCAAATTATCCCCTGTAAGGATCCTATCCCAAACAGCAATCCACACAAAGAAAGAGACACGCCGAGGAGCCTTAACCTTCCAAACCCCTTTCCAAGGGAAGATAATAGGCGCGGAGCTTCTCAACTTATTGTAAAACGAACGAATATCAAAGACCTCGTTCTTTGTCAACTTCCATCGCATACGATCTGCATTTTCGGTGTGAGGAAGATTGGAGCCCAATTTTTGAAGAAAATCATCCACTTCACGCATCTCCCAATCATTAGGACTCCGAATAAAACGAACATTCCAGCTTCTCCGGCTCCTCGATCCCCAACCGTTCAAGAGAAGAGGCCACGCGATGCCTCTTTATTGGATGCAATCCCATACACGCTCGGAAAAGACAAGGCGAAGAGGAGACTCCCCACACCAATGGTCGGTCAAAGCTTTACTCTATCCCCCACCCCTACCTCGAAGTAAGTATTCTTCTTTGAAATCCTCCACATCCCATGCGGATACTTCTCCACAAGCCACACCCATGCGCCTCTACCTAGCTTGGACATCCATCCCCCAGATCTTCCCCCAAACTTAAGGGCTATGACCCTTCTCCAAAGCCTTGTCTCCTCGATCCCAAACCTCCATAACCGCTCTTCCCTAGTAAAGCTTTATTAAAGGTAGTTAATTTCCTTACCCCTAACTCACCATTTTTCAAAGGTGCACACACCTTGTCCCATCCCACCAAATGAAGCTTGGAGTCCCCCCACAAGAAATCCCTTTGCAACCTCTCGATTTTATTGGCCACATGCGTAGGGATGGTAAAGAGACGGAGATAATAAGTGGGAAGACTAGACAAAGTGCTTTTAAGCAACGTTAGTCTTCCACCTTTTGACAAATACAACTTCTTCCAACCGGCCAACTTACGCTCAAAATTCTCCAAGATAGAATTCCAAACGATGAGGGGACTTGAAGGACGCCACCGAAAGGCATACCAAGATAGGTCATAGGCAAAGATCCAATCCCGGCATCCCAAAAGCTTTGCTAAGACATGGATATTAGGAACCTCCCCGATAGGAACCATCTCACTTTTCGGCACATTAACCTTAAGACACATCCTTTGCACGAAAACAAAGAAGAAGCATCCGAATATAAAGAATACGCTCCTCCGACGCATCGCAAAACGAGAATCGTGTCATCCGCAAACAATAGATGCGATACACGAGCCTCCCCCTCGTCTACGTGAGCCCTAAAACCTCGAATTAAACCGGCCCCTTCGACTCTTTGCGGCATCTTGCGAGAACCTCCATCAAAACCAAAAACAACATGGGCGACGGCGGGTCCCCTTGTCTCGGCCCCCTCGAACTCCCAAAAATCAGCCGGGGTCCCATTAAACAACACGAGAATTGGGCGCCAGATATGCAAGTGCGGATCCACCTACACCACCTCACCCCGAATCCCATTCTCCTCGACAAATCAAGAAGAGTCTCCCCGATTCACATGATCATACGCCTTCTCGATATCTAATTTGCGAGATAACCCCGGAATCTTACTTTTCACCCTACTATCTACACAACTCATTAGCAATGAGAGCGGAATCAAGAATACGTCTACCACCCGCCAGCGTTACGAGACTCGGATATCAACTGATCCAAAACCTCTTTCATGCGATTTGCAAGCACCTTGGCCAAAATCTTGTAAACACTCCCCACCAAACTAATAGGTCTAAAATCTCGAATATTGGAAGCACCCTTCTTCTTAGGGATTAAGGCTAGGAACGTTGCAGTTAGAGATTTTCAAACTTATTGTGTTGATAAAACTCTTCAAACACGGCTAGGACATCTCTTTCCACGGTTCCCAACACCGGTGATAAAGCCGAGAGAGAAACCATCGGGACACCAGAGCTTTATCTCCTTCCATCTCTTTGACAACTCGAAGGACCTCCTCCTTTTCAAACCTCCGTTCAAGCCGGTCCTCTCCAACCCCTCTATCCGAACAAACTCCAATCCTTCCACGAAAGGCCTCCACTCCTCTGTCTCCTTGTACAAATTTTTATAAAAGCATGCAGCTTGGTCGGCCATCTCGGATTCGTCTTCATAGGTAACCCCATTCACTTCCAACATACTAATATGGTTATACCTTCTCAGAAATTGGCCATCTTGTGGAAAAATTTGGTATTGTTATCTCCTTCCTTAATACAAAGCATCCTCGATTTAATCTCCAAGAAATCTCTTCCAAAAGAGAAGATTAAATTTGGGATCTCGGCCCGGCTACTCACCTAACTCCACTTGAAAGACCATGCTCCCTTCCACCAACGTCCAATAATCTCAAAGCCTCCAACAATTCTTTTTCCGACGCTCTACATTTCCAAACTCACTCCGGTTCCGAATAATATCTGCCTTCAATGCCTTGACTTCTTGGCAAGAACAAAGTGGGGGTACACGGGACGGAGTATCGATTCCACCAAGAATGAACCCTCTCTTTGAACCCATCCGACTTTAGCCACATGTTTTCGAACCTAAAAGGACTTTTCCCCCTTACAATCCGTCTGCCTCCACTAAAATGGGGAAGTGATGCGAAATAGGACGAGATAAATCCGTTGGGTCACATCCGGGTAGTGATCCTCCCAATCGAGGAAACCGAGCCTATCTAACCTAGACATCGAGGGCTGATCCGAACCACTCGACCAAGTAAAACTCACCTCCTTCCAAAGGCAAATCTATCAAGCTAAGCTCCTCGATGAACTCGGAAAAGTTCTCCATTGCCGGGGTGACACGAGAACCCCCCGGCAGTTCACTTGGGAACCTAACAATGTTGAAATCCCTATGTAACACCATGGGACCTCCCAAGTTCTTTGAATACCAATCGAGTTCATCCACGTATGCCCCCTCAAGTTATTATCATTCGGACCATAAACCCCGAACAAGCCCAAATAAAACCGTCCCCCGAAGCCCACTTAGGATTGAAACGGAAAATTGACCCAGCTAGAACCTCTAACTTTTCTAAAACCCTCCTATCCCACATCATCAAAATCCCACCAGTGATCCGCATCCAGAAGCCACCCCGATCTACATAGGGGCGGCTCCTGGCTAACGAGATCAAGCTGACAATCCATGCTGCGAGTTTAGTCTCTTGAAGGCAAACAACATCACAATTCCAATCCCGTAATAAATTTCTAACTACCAAACGCTTCCGCGAAGTCGTTCAAACCTCGCACATTCCATGACACCATTCTTAGCTTCATTAAAACTAAAAAACTCCCCTACGCAGCCTCGGACAAGCAATCAAGGAAAATAAAACTATCGTTCATCATAATTAACCAAGGAAATCAAATTCCTCGGCTCCTCTTCCCTTTATTCTTGGAAGCAACTTTACGGTGAGCTACATCTTTCACATTGCACCGGCTTGGTTGCCTCGATCTCCGTCTCAAGTCTTTGTAGGAGCATAATGCACCTCTTCTCATGCGACCCAAAGGAAGCCCCATTAACTACTTGCGGCGGGAGTCTCTGTTTCACCCCAATTAGACACCGCCAAAGTGTTATCCAACCTCCTCGCCTCGGTATTTTTATTCAATTCAGAGTCGCTGACCACCCCCGGGGATTAATAGATATCAAGGGGGAAGAACTCTCCGCTTCACCCAAGGCCTCAACTACATAGGCTGTTTCGACCTCAGACAAAGCCAATACCGATTGATTAGCCTCAATCCCAACTCTCGATGGACTTAGGACAGAGGTAGATAGCTCGAGACCTTTAACAGACCTTTCACCCTCTGTTTCGACGTACCAAAGTGAGCGAGAGACTCGCGGCACTAGGCCCACCGAGAAAAGAGACTCGTAGCCCGCGCCGTAGTCTCGCGGGACAACCCCGAAATGCTCCGAAGAAGAAACGGACACCAAATCGAGCCTCGCTGGTGTGAAGAAGGCCAATATCGGCCACATCCGATTCCGTAGGTGAAGCCCGGCGAGAGACCCCATCGGAAAAGGAGCCACGCGTCCGCCACGCGAGACGGTCGCCGGCCCACAACTGGTCTCGGTTTGGGTCGCCGCGCTCATCGCCGTCGTTGGAGCAGGTTGTCGCACTGAGGCGACCTTCTCCAATAGCTCCGGTGACTCCTCGGCAGGGGCGAAGTCAACCCCGATGGCATCCTGAACCTTCGAAGCTTCGCATGTTGCTTTGGACTTAGCCAAAACTTGATCTTTCAGACTTAAGTGACTCAGGTTTCTCCTTGGTGGGCTAACACTCACTTCCAGCCTACTTGGGCCATTGGGCTCAGAATGGAGGCCCACTTGGAACCCATCTTTGTCTAAGTCCACCACAGAACATATATTAGCCCATGAACCACAAGGCTCCCTCTGATCTCTTGATACACATAAGGAACTCCTCAGACCAACTTTATGCCACGCCACCCTCCTTTTTCCTTCTGCAATCACTTCTATGGTCAAGCTGTTACCTGCCCACACAGGCTTTCCGATTCACGATTTTTTCCAAAAGCATGTTCGGACCCCTTTGATTTGAAATTCAGGCGGGATTTCCTTTGAATTCCTACCGGTTTGTTATACCCACGTTAAATGCCTGTCTTGCTTTCCGAGAACTGCGACTCTACCTTCTAGAGTCATCGGACCGGCCAAGCTCACGGGTTCTGTTTCACAATGGGTTTTGCTTCTCGAAAATGATTTTTTCTTCTAACTTGCACCTCGTATGCCCACGCACCACATCGGCAAAGGATGTAGAAGATTTAATCCCGAGTTATTCTTAAGGTGCTAAGCCACAAATTTGTCTTGCCCAATCCCACTATTCGCATAGTTATCGGGTTCCAACATCTTCCTTAACTCTAACCCAGACACCTCCATCCATTCTTAGTTACGCCTCTTTGGAATAATAATGGACCTCCTAGACCCGCCAACTTTAAGTTCGAGTCAATCGTAGGAACACGCCAAAAGAATTAGAGCTCCGTTGAAGGGTATAAGCAAAATCACCTTCCACGAACGAAAAAAAATACTTCGAAGCTGGACCCAACGACTAAGCTGTTCTAAGCTCTTCATCGGCCATTGTGCTGCTTTGTCTTACCCATGAAGACCGACTTCATGAAGTACCTACACCGCTCAAAAATCCTTAAAGAAAAATACCGTCCCCCTTCCTCTACAACCAGTTGAAAAAGTTTGGATTCAATAAAAAAACTACGAACGCCACCCATGATCAAGGCAACTACAAACTCTAAGATCACAATAAGACTGAAAACATGATTTCTGGCTAATTCGAGGAAGCCGGGCCTCCTAGTGAACCAGGAATTTCAGAGTCAGGGGCTAAAGACCTGAAGACGAACAAAATGCTGCGACAAAATTGTGTCTCTCAACTGCAATTTTTATATTCACTGGACAAGTTTGGCCCAACTCCACTGAAGTTCCTTAGGGGACACGGAAGTATCCAAATTTGCACTATTGATCGTTGAGTGGTTTAGGAAGTTGTTAATTTGTAAGAGAGAGAATGGTTTGGTGAATCTTATTTTATGGGTTTTCTCATATGTGGTTGTACGATGGATCCTTGAATTTTCTAATCCTGCATGATAGTGCAAGTTTTCTCTTGCTGATTTTCTATGGATGTAGACCTTGTGCCAAACCATTTAAAAGTCTTCTTTGGCTAGTTTTGGTTGTTCTTTTTAATCTATTTTCTCTTAATTTTCTGGTATTCTTTGCACATGATCCTTATATTCTTTTGCAGAATTTAGCTATTGTTTGCACATGATCCTTATTTGTTTGCGGCACTGAGCTTTCACTTTGACAACTGGGGTGATAGTGGCACTTACCTATTATTTAAGATTACTTTAATGGTGTGTTTTATCACCTGCTGTTGAGGGGAAAATGCAACATTCCCTTGTGATGTATTATTCTCTATTACTTCTGGGTTATCAAAGGAAAAAGGATGCTTTTCATTTGTCTTTGAAGTGGATTACGTCTTTTATGGTTAAGATTTAGTTTTCAAGAATCTATAGGATTATGAAAAATGTCACGACATTCAAAATCAATTATCAACTTATCATTCCATTATTTGATGGAATTGAAATTCAAATAACTCGATACCATGTATACCCATGGATTCCTAAAATTTAAATATTGACCACGAAATAGACCATGTCCATTTCTTTCAAAATGGAGGACTCCTTTGTATTGAATCAAAATTGATCCCCCAGATGTATAAAATGATAATTGGATTATCTAGTTTGCTATAAGAGTTTATGAAGAACATTGCATGAATGGAAATTTGTGTTCTAATCATTCTTTAACTATATAATTTGATATATAACAATAAAAATAATAATTTTCACATTTGTATTTTTGAAATCTCTTGGCTTTTTATCAGTATTAGTGTCATTTTTCAGAATGTTTATTGAGTTCTAGTTACTTGTTTTTTGGTTAACATAATCATTCCTAAGTAATTCTATCATATCTAGTGGCCCAAGCATAAACCGCCCATTTTCTTGATCATGTACATTAAGAGAACATCTTTGTTTGAACAAGCATGTACTAGCATTAAGAAAACACAAGCATTAAAAATCAAGTGCATATTAGTTACTTCTTACCATTATACCAACTTCCTTAAAAATTCTAACTGAACTAGTGCTTGTTTCTAATTTGTAGTCCACTACTTGTGCATGATCTCTCTCTCTCTCTATCCCAATCCCTCTGTCTGCATATGAATTCTTTGGAGACTACTTGCCCTCCCCATATCCCTTTCTTTTGTTGCTTGACTCCAAATCATCTACAATAGGAAACCACTACTCTGAACCGCATCTGGTTAAGTAATATCAACATTAGCAGCTTTTGCAATCACATAAAGTGGATATAGATGGAATTTCCCTATAGGAAGTGTTTCTACAGTGCAAAAAAAGCTACATTCATTGCCTCTATAATCATTGCTGCACTAAAATATGTATCTTCCCTCGCATGGCCCGTAATTTGGTCTCACCAACCCCCCCCCCCCCCCCCTTAGAATCTTTAAACACAAGGAAGATTATTTTACATACACATCCTCCATGCTTTGTTGAGCATTTTACTTGATTCAAGACCAGAAGTCCCACCACTGATTATTACCATTAGATTGGTCAAAAAGACCATCAGAGTTCAAACTGCTCCAATCTTCAGTTGATGTCAAGGAACCATCAGCAGGTTCCACCATATCTAGAAGACTGGGTTCGTCTTCCAGTGTAAAGTACTCTGCTTTTATATTGCTATCTTCATCTGACAGTACACCTCCTCCATGTTCTGATCTTTCCGTTGACAAGCTTGGCTTTGTTTCAGATTCACATTTGTTAGTGTCTCCATTGTCCAATTCATCCTGGGTGCTGTTTGCAGCTACACCTTCACTGCAACACTGCCTTTCCTCTTGTGGCCTTTGCATCAGATCATTCAGCTTCTGCAACTGTCAAAATTAAAAAACAAAGCCATTTTCGTAAGCCTCAACATGAATTAAGAAGGGTCTTTTTTTTCATTCTGCACAGTAACAAATCATTTTGAGCAAACATCAATAATAATTAAGTACCTGTACAACCAAAGCCTGCTTTTCTTTCTTAAGAGCTTCAAACATGGAAGCCAGGTCGTTGTAATCGCCTCGTAGTGTGCTATAGTCACGTTCGAGATTCTTTGACTTCCATCGAGCTCTCTTATTCTGAAACCAAATTGCAACCTGTCTTGGCTGCAACCCAAGCTCTCTTGCCAACTCCAGCTTCTTCCTCGGCTCAAGCCTTGACTCTGACTCAAACATTGTTTCCAACGATTTGATTTGCTCATCACTGAACCTTCTTTTATTCTTGTTTTTCTTCTTTCTCGAAGTGGTGAGTGAGTCCATGTCCATGCAACCAAAAGACTCTGCCGCCACCACCGCCGAAGGAGAATATTCTGAGTGATCTAACATCTTTGGTGGAACTTTTTTACTCCTCCAAATTTGGTGATACGGCAAATACTTTTGGGAGTGTGTGCCTTGTGATATGCATGTATATGCATTTATTGGCTTGTTATAACTTATAATACATGTGAGATAGATTTATGAGGGGTATTTTTATCTCATGGGGTTGCCTTTCCTTCCCTGATTATTGCTGCTTTATATCCAAAACCCATGGGTCCGATAACGTATGTCGTATTGTGCTTTTTCACCATTTTGCCTTGTGAACATGAAAAATGCTACGCCCACCCAAAGTTAATAACTTTTCTCACAACTCGCTATGTAGTAAGCTGTAAGTGGTGGAGAAAAACTACTTATAACTCGCCATGTGAGATACTTATAATTCGCCACGATACGTGGATAGTTATAAGCTTAGCATTATCACCCCGTGATAATTGTCCATTTCTTAATTTTTGTAATTTTGGTTAATTTATTTATTTTTTTTTTTTTTCCTTTTAATTAATTAGAGAAGAAGCTCAAGCTCTGGGTCGGAGCCGACTTCAATAATTATTTAGCTAGTGAGCTTGTGGCTTTTCTACCTCTTGAATTGGTGACCACATTCACATTGCAGCAAATAATTTCATTCATTTTATATTATTTTTGGATATAATTTAAAAATGTCTCGTCATTGTCATTTGCATCATCGTCTCAATCCAAAGCCCTGTCCTCAACCACAAAAATGTCGGTATACTGAATCACGTGGTGTCTAGAAGGGCCACTCTTTCTTTAGTTTACTATTTTATTTGAAGTGTCCTGTGTTTTTTTCACTTCTCTTCCTGCTTTGTTGGAGTCATTGATGCCTCGCATTTTTTCTTTTTTAATCAAATGGGAAAGAATATATGCATATCAGTCTAAGTGCATAGCAATAAATAAAACCATATCGATGGTGGTAAGCAAAATAAAGGGGTGAACAATGCATAGCATTCCATACCATAGTTAAAAAAATATATGAAAAGTAAGGCTACAATGATGAACTAGAGAACTGAACCCTAGGGCAAACTTTCAAGTCAACGACGACTGTCATTCCGATGCTCCACCGACCAGGCATGACACACGTGCTCTATTTTCTTTCTTTAGTTTTTCTTTTTCTCTTTCTTTTCATAGGAACCACTTTATTTGAGGCTCTATTTGATTGGGATTATGGGAATTTTTTTTAATTTTCAACTGTGTATTTAATTAAGAATGAAACAGCCAACGAATTGAAAACTAATCAGTGCACACCCATTTTTCTTATGCGGCGTTTGGTACGGGGAATTCACATTACTCCTAGCATCTAGATTCCCAGGAATCACATTCCTAGGAATGTAGCTATTCCTATGTTTGGTTTCATTGGGAGATTCCCAGGAATGTGAGATGATAATGTTTGGTGTATTCCCAGGAATCTTAAATGAATTATTTTTTTTTTCCATTTTGTCATTAAATTTGAATGTGAAGTACCAAGCCCATTAAAAAAAAAATCTTCCTTTAAATAAATAATGAAAAAATATATATAAACTATTAATTAGTCCTTTAAAAAAAATATCTTACTCTATATAGATAGATAAAAAACATTATATAAACTATCAATTAGCAACACATTCATTAAAACTGTGATTTAACATTTCAAAATGACAAGAATAATACAAAAATAACTATTAGCAGAGTTATTTATCCTGTTTATGTTGTTTTGGCGGGAAAAGATAAAGACAAGAGAGAAGATATTGATAATTTGTTTTATAATTTATCTTAATTGCTTAAATGATAAGGAAAAATGGTTAAAATTGTCAATTTATAAAAAATACAATTTCTTTTAAGTTTGGGAATCTGGATTCCCACCTGTTTTAAAGGGAATCCACATTCCTACTGAGGGGGGTTTAAGGATTCCCCTAACATCTGATTCCCTAGCATAATTTGCAACCAAACATGAGAATCTTTAAACATTCCTAGGAATCCTAAAACATTACCCCGTACCAAACGCCACCTTATTTTCCGTCCCTCCTTTTCATCTCAACCGTAGGGAGTCAAATTGTTGGGGGTTTTGAGGTGGAATGACACAGCTCACCGTCTGACAAATAATATCAGAACCAAGGTCATGGGTTCGAGTCACGAGAGTCATTGTGAGGGAGGGATTGTTGGGGGGACTACAATTTTACTCCCTACAACCACTCTAAAAACAAGCCCGCGTAGTGTGATGTCGAAACTCATAAAAGATTTGAGTGTATCTTCTTTATCACCAATTGGTTTTGAGATGGAATTGTATAACTCACGGTTCGACATCAACCAAAGAGGCAAATGGTGTCAATCTTAGGGGAAAGAACTTTTTTTTTAATATATATTTATTAATACTTAAGGACATACATGAACTAACTACTAAGTAGTAGCAAAGCAAGTGCCACTCAGAGTAAGGGCTAAAAAATAAATAATAATAAAGTAACAAAATGTTGGATTGTAATTTCTCACCCTTAAGTATTCAAGGGTTGTAATGTCCTTCCCCAACTATAATGAAATGATGAGGGTGTTATGGTCAATTAGTATGGGTCTCGTCATAATTAAAAAGAGTCATTAAACTAACAAAAAAATATAACAAAAGGGGTAAAGTCCTTTTCATGAAATGTTAAGTTGGAACTCTACTATATTTTAAACTAATTAGGATTACACAATTGAGTTTATATTTAAAGTGTATTTTGTATGTTTCATAATAATTCTTCGTCATAGGCAAATAAGGGTGTGTATCCAATTCACCAATTTAACGAAACTAACGCAATTCAAACCGATGCTTCAAGTTGGTTTTTCATGCATTGATGGCTTAGAATATTATTTTGAGCTTTGGGTTTCAATTCATCTTATCCAACTCAACACGCCATATATATATATATATATATTATTAATCTTATTTTATTTTTTTCGTTTGATTTATTTTGGTCTTTTGAGAATTATATATGATGAATTTGAAAATTTGGACTATAATTTAGGTATATTATGTGAAATGCAATAATTTATTAAAAAAAATTCAAACATTTGATAAAAACTCAAGTTTTTTTTCGAAGCATGAAACACGTAAATACAATCCATTGACCCAACCTAATACATGTGAGTTGAATTGGCTTGGGATTTTTCAATCCAACCTTGTAGGTTTGGGTTGAAAACCCCTCTAAATCAACCAAGTCTAATCCATCTAGGAAAGTGATTTGTAAGGACATCGTTTTCCTTCAAATCAATTTGGAAGAATCTTCTTCAATTTATTACGTGACGACTCAAAAAACCATCTACTCTTATTATTTAAAGAAAAAAAGCTTAGTTTCAAACTAGTTTAGAACTATTTTCCTTCAATCTATTATGTGACAGTTGAAGAGATCATCATGTGTAATTTTAGTCATATAACTTTTTAAATCTTATACATGATAGTTTTATAAATCACCATGTAGTGGGTTAGAAAATATTCCTCCAAATTGATTTGAAGTTAATCTTTATGAAAATGGATTGAAAAAAATTTCTTCCCGATTTGGAGTTTGAATGTGAACGTTTCCGATTTACAATCTATTAATATTTAATTTTAAACTTTCTTTCTTACACTTCCTCTATTATGTATATACTACACAATTGTGCATGCTTAATAGGAATCATATAAACCTGCTCCAATCCCTACCTACCTCACTCTAATCCCATGTGAGTTTTCCCTACTCGAAGGTTAAAGAAGGAGGAGACGAGATACCTATGGCCCAGCGATGCCCTATCCTGCTCTATTGCTTTCCCTAAATTAAATGGTAAAAGGACTGGCTAATGACATTTCAAAAAAAGGACTGGCTAATGACTATCGGCTAACCCTAAGCCGTTGGCTAGCTAATTGACCATAAGCTGCATGCTAAGCTACCTTGACCATGGAGTGGTAGGTTGAGTCACAGTCATAAACACAGTAACAATGAATTATAAAAGAATAAAAAATTAAAAACTCATTTCATATTTCAAAAGAGGTAATTAAAAAAAAAAAGAAAAAAAAGAAGAAGGAAGTCATTTTTAAGCCAATAAAACTTGTTGCTAAACGACAAATATCTGTCACCTGTCAAGATTGAACCAATAAGCCTAAGCCATATGCCTTCCCATAGGTCAAATCTTAGTATCCCGTTTTACTCGTCTTTTTCATTGGGAAGATTTTAGGTGCCACTCATGACGTGGCAGAAATCTCATGGTTGTACAATAAAGAACTTGTGGAATTTAGGGGACACGTGCCCCAGTTTACTTTACTGTCGTAGCTCTACAAAGTCGTGTGTGTGGGGACGTGTTTTAAAGTACATCTTGTCTTACTATGCCTTTTGATAATCTCTGTCCGCTTGCCACGTGATATTCAGCCTTTTTTATATCATAAACCACATCACTTTAATATAAAAATATATATATACATTGGCCAATGGGCACGTTGCGTGTAGAAAATATATGGTCTGGACACGTCAAATTTTATAATATTTTTTATATATTAATTGAGATGAGTATATAATATATACAAAATTTCAATAATTAGATCAATTGAAAAGAATATGGTGTAAATTCACAACTTTATTGTCCCATTTAAACTAGAGATGATGCATTATCATGCTGCATCGACAAGGGATGGGGAGGACATTTCGGTGCCCCACAAAATAAAAATATTCTTACAGAGAAATCTATAAAAATAAAAATAAAAAAGGGGGGGAGTGGGTAAGAAGATTATTTTTATTTTTTATTTTTTTTAAATGTATTTTAAGAAGAAGATTATCATAAAAAAGCAGCTATGTGATATGATAAATTTATCATATCACATAGCTTTTTAAGTAGAGAAAATATTATGTGATATGATTACTATATGTATGGGATGTTTTTCATATCGGTACTCTTCGTGAGTGCTATATGGTCCATTTTGTACACCAAATGCTACTTTTTTTTTTTTTTTAATATTTTGTAATCTACTACTGTTTGTAAAATATTTAGCAATTTATCACTTTTTAGAAACTCGATTATGTGGAAATCGAGTTTTCCATGGTATTCGAGTACAATGAAAAAATTGTGAATTTTTTTTTTTAATGTAACTAGAGTTTAAGTTACATCAAAAACTTAAAAAAAAAAAAATTCATGATACTCGAGTTCCATGGAATACAAAATTTTCACAAAATTGAGTTTCAAAAAAGTGGTACCTTACTAAATATTTCACAAATAGTGGTAGATCTATACATATTTTCTCAAACAGTGGTATATAGCCATTTTGACCCCATTTTGTAACTAGCCATTTATTTTGTTAGGGGCAATAATTGATGTAATTGGCTAATACTTTGATAAAACGCACTTTACTTGTAATTGGGTAGATTTAGGATGGTTTAAGACTTCAAAAAACATGTTGTTCAAGTTAAGTGTTAAAGTCATGCAAATCCGTCCAAGAAACAAGTCAAGAAGTGTTGTTCATTAAAACTCAACAAATGTCTCGACAGAAGCCTATCTATCGAGGATTAATGTTGAAGCTCGACACAAGCTCGACACAAGCTGTATTTGTCGAGAATTACAAAATCAGAATTTTCAGATCTGATTACACGCATATCCTTGAGTATTTGTGTAGGGTTTCTTTTCTCACAATCCTAAACATATATAAAGATTATTTTAAGAGCTGTCTCAAGGTCTTTTTTGGAATTCATACACGCATATTGTGATCAGAGACAGAATTTGCTCTAATTCATCTTTCTCTTTGTAGAAGCTACTGCATCTTTACGCCGAGGGTTTTGTGACCAAGGAGCTACTTGATCTTCATGTTGATGAACTGAAGAACTTTACAGCCAATATTTTCCTCAAGTTAGTGTGTTAGCCACATATTAGGATCTGTGCATCATTGGTTAGTCATGAACTGGGATTCGTGCATTGAATGGAGAGATTGCCGCTACAATACAAATGCAATTGGGTATTGGGATAGGGGCTCAACTGTAGGTTGGTATTAAGTACTAGGATTCCTTTTACTTGTAACCGCTTGTTTTGATAACAGTGGATTCTTGGAAGTGGTGACCTTAAATTCATCCGGTGGGGTTTTGCCTCGAAGGTTTTCCCCATTTATAAACAAATCACCATTTCAAATTTATTTTTTGTTGCACTTAGTTTAATTGGTAATTTGTTTGTGCTACCATGCTATTGCATGTTCAATTGACTTAATTAATTAACTCGGATAATTAATTAATTAATTTTTCAAAGAAGTCAATACATTATTGGCCTATCATATTTGATATAGCTTGTGGACAGATGTTTAGCTCATAAGTTTCGATAAATAAATCCTCTTTTTATCCCAAAAAAAAAATAGAGGAAAGAAAATATTAATTGCAATTTAAATGTGGACAATTTTTTTTAATCTATGTGTAGTGTTAGTATGTCTTTCCTTAAACTCTCAACCAGAAGTTGAACACAACTTTTTTATAAAAAAAAAAAAAAAAAAAATTTCCTGCGTTCTTTTTCGTTTTTGGTGTGAAGTTAGAACTTAGAAATTAGAACTACACTGTTATAAAGACTTTTTTTTAGTATAGAAACTTTCTTAAATGTAGACAAAGAGCCCCATCGCTTATCTGAAAAAGGTTGACAAAGTGATCTTCACATTAAAAACGCAATCCAAATACATAATGATTAAATTGATGAAAATAGTTTGTTCTAATTCCTTCCTACGCCAAAAATCAAATTGAATTAATGATAATGAGCCTTCTAAAAAAAAACTAATGATAATGAAATTTGACAATTCACTTAAACCAGAGGAACCACTTTATAGTTTAGTTTAAAAAAAAAAAAAAATCCTTGAGACTTATCATTTGTGCACAGAGAAAAACAAAAAGGAAGGAGGAGAAGAAGATGATGAAGATAGTTGTGAAAGTGACACTGATTTTTATTTGTATTAGGCGGGCTGTTGTGTTGATAAGCAATTCTCTTTTCACGTTTTGATGAGTTGTAACAAGGAACCAATCCATAGACATAGAGTGGCAATTTGCTGAAAGTCGTGTTAAATAATGGTACAGAGGAGGAGAATATATATTTGAACAATATAGGTTTAATAGGCCCAGAAGGTTCAGCAAGATGGCGTAAAATGAGTGGGATTGGATTGAGGTTGACCATGTCAGATTGAACTGGTTCATGTTATTTTGGCTCTTTGTTATTCAAAGTTTGGAAAGAGAGATTAAATCGCAGTCATGGTCATGGAACTTGTCATATCTGATGTACTTTGGATAGCAATAAAGAAGAAGACTCAACTAGTGTAAAAATCTCATAAATATGAAGTGGGCAGGGAATTAAGTTGGCTGGTGTCCAAGTTCCAATCTCCAACATTGCTTCAAAAACACTTCAATATCAAAAGCAACATTAATGTAATGGTTCTCCTTCCTACTTCTATCAACTAAACTGATGTTTTCGACTTTTATTTATTTACTTTTGGTTTAGGACAGAGTTTCAATTAGATTATGACACAAATTTTTATTCTTTTTAAATATAAGTAATATGTTACGATTGATGTTTCAATAGGCATAAGTGAAAGTCACTTTAGACGTAATCATAATTTATTATTTTAAAAAATTGTTAAAAAATAGTTTTACGATCTTACACTTTATCACAATTTTTGCTATAACTCGATAATTTAATCAACTATGATAGATAAATTATTATTTTTACAAGAATTAACCATTTCTTCACCACCATTTATAATGGATCACATCAGAGTTAAATGGTAAAACACAACAGCTTTGTTAATGGACTTTCTTTCTTGTATTCCTAAAATATCTCTCGATTGACAAGAACTATTAATAAATAGACTTGGCTTTGGATCTAATGCATTCAGCGCACTTAACCTACACGTGTCACTATCAACTTAGTGCAACTAGACAAAGTTTTGCAAGTTTTTAAAAACAGATGCACGTGAAAGGCAAGTGGTACCCTTTGAGTTAGAAAATTTTAGATAATTTTTTTTAAAGTATTATCATATCATATATTTAAATTCAAAATAATTATATATCATATGACTATTTATTTAATATGATAATTTCTTAGAACCTATTTACTAAAAATAATATCTACTCACAAAATTTTTTACTAAGAATGATAACAAATATCGTTATCTTCCAACAATAAACAACTAAGTTTTAATAAAATATTGTTACAATATTTAAATTTTCGCAATAAATGATGACATATGCTACAATTGAAACTCTTCATCAAATTAAATACCTACAACCATTTGCAATGAATATTTTGTTATTTATACTTCATTCTTTATCATTTTATTTTATGAGCCTAACTACGATAACTTAATTTACTTAAATTTTTTAATGAACACCTTTTTAAGAAAGGAAAAAGAAATAAAAAAGAACAAAATAATAAAAGACATATGTCATTAAAATTTCTATTAGATAAAATTATGAATCTAGAAGATTTAAACCTCTAATAAATTAGTGTTCTCTAGGTAATAAATAGAATACCATAGATCACAATTTTTACTTTTTAAGCATGACTAACACATAAAACTCAAAGGACATAAAGAAAATTTTTGGGACATTAAAATTTAGTGAGGCATTTTAGATATTGCACGATGAAATATATTAGGAATCATAAGTTTAGGGACTCAACAAATTGGATAAAAAAAGAAGTTAGGAACACAATAAATGTCACGATATTTTCTCAATACCTTTATTTTAGCTATGGTGGACCCTAGTATGATATTTTATAATTTTATTTTAGAGTAATGTTACATCCACAATATTTTCATAACAAATCATATGGTAAATTGTTATTGAATTTTAATTGGGACAACCACTTTAAACTATGCATTAAAAAAAACCAACTAAAGAAAATTGTGCGTGAAATAGTGAATTTTTGCTAACCAAATTTTATTAAATAAAAAAAAAAGTTTAGGAACACAATAAAATGTCACAATGTTTTCACAATACCTTTATTTTCAGCTGTGGTAAGTTTTGGTTTGATATATTATTATTTATTTTATAGAAATGCTATCTTCATAATATTTTCATAACAAATTCTAAATAGCAAGCCGTTACTGATTTTAAAATGGACCCACGATTGATATCACTTTTTTATCTATCAATAGTAGCTTACCACCTATAATTTGTTATGAAATTAATGTGAAAATATTGTGAACTTAGCAATTTTTTATTGGATCTATAAGAAATTGAGATCTCAACAATTGTGAATTTAATGTGATAACAAGTGTTATAACATTTCACAAAACATTTATTTTCAGTTGTAGTTGATCATAATCTTATATTTTATTATTTTATTTCGACCTATAAAAAATTGACATCTCAATAATTGTGTATTGTGAAATTTGTTGTGTTAATATAACAATATATATGCCAGCTCATATGAATATTAAAAAAAAAGTGCACAAATCGATGACTGGAAAAAAAAAAAAAAAAAAGGCCTAATGAAGTGACAACAAAACATATTGAATAATTAAAAAATTATTGTAGCTACTACAATAGATTTACACATTTGTAAGTGCATAATTGTACCCGAATCCAAAAACAAGTGATGGGTTTAGGTCCAATAAGCCTTATACAATGAAATTTGTAGAGTATGGGTTTGAAACCTAGGATTGGGATGTTAGAAGTTGATTAACAGGCTAAAGTGCCACAATCTATGCAAATGATAAGTAAATATGACAAAGAAACTTCCTCGGACGTAAGCCGAGGACGAGTTGTATAGTACTTCTCTTTCTATGCCAAAGATTACAATTCTTAGTTCTTTTTTTAGCTTAGAAGCAGGTCCCCCCTTCTTTCCTCTCTCGTCTTCTTATATACTTCTTCTTCTTCCCTTTTTCATCCACGTGTCATACAAACATTTCCCTTAAATACTTGTCTCATCCACCACCTTCTTGAAGTCTTCAAATAATAGCAGGAAGGCTGAATTCTACTATTCAGAGGTCATTTCCCTATAAATGCGGCCAGGGAGGTAGATGCAGGGCCTTTAATGTGGTGGTAGCAACTTTTTCCTCAGATATTTCTCACACATTCTTGCTTCTAAAGGGTGCTTGGATCACACTTTTACCCACCAGTTCTTCCAGAATTCTGCCTCCAATCCGTCTAGCAAGTCCCAGGGCCATTGCTTGGCCTGTCCGAGGATATACTCCTCCTCGGACAACTCCTCGGACTATTATAGTGCAGACTGACCTGTGGGCCTATGGATCCTGACCAAACAGACTTGTATTAACCAATCAGGCCCAAAGCCCAAATGTTTGTTCGAATATTTTTACCTCCCACAACATTCACCCAACAAGGATTACAATATTTTCACAAAATATTTATTTTCAATTGTGGTTAGTCACAATCTCATATTTTATTTTGACTTATAAGAAATTAACACCTTAATAATTGTGAGAATATTGTAAAATTTATTGTATCAGTATAATAATACCTTTATTTTTAGTTGTGGTTAGTTCCAGTATGATATTTTATTTTGACTTATAACGAATTAACATCTCAACAATTGTGAAAATATTGTGACAATTTATTTTGTTAACTAACAATCATATAAAAAAAAAAATTGACCGAGTGATATTACCAAAAAAAAGAAGGCCAGTGAACAGTGCCAATTGAACAAACCAAAAAAAGAAGAATAATGTAACTACTACTATAGTTTTACGCATTCACACTTTTGTTATGAAAGTGTTGTAAAAACTGTTGTGGATGTAACACTTCTTTTTTCACAATACATTCATTTTTAGTTGTGGTTGGTTTTAACATGATATTTTATTTTGACCTATAAGGAATTAACACCTCAACAATTGTAAAAATATTGTGATAATTTATTGTGTTAATTAACAGCTCTCTCTCTCTCTCTCTCTCTCTCTCTCTCTCTCTCTCTCTCTCTCTCTCTCTCTCTCTCTCTCTCTCTCTCTCTCTCTATATATATATATATATATATATATATATATATATATAAAAGAGTAGACCGGATGATATTACTCGAAAGAAAAAAGAAAAAAGAAAAAAAAGACAGTGATACAGTGCAAAGTATTGAATAAACCAAATGAATGTAGTGTTTACTGTAGTTTTAGCACATTGGCGTTTTTTATATAGAGAAGAGATAGACAATGTAAGCTTACATTGCCAAAGTACAAAAGTAAACATATAAAAGTCATTTAAAAAAAAAACAAAAAACAAAAACAAGTTTAAACCAAACTCGCGTACCTGAAGGGAAAAAAAAAAAAATACAAGAATTCTCCTATTATAAGGCTTTTTTTTTTATTGGATATTATGAGGCTTTTAGTTAATAGTATAAAGTACTAAGTGTTACGTTTATAATTTTTCTACAATACTTTTACAACAAAATTTTTAAAGTAAATTATTAATAATTCTAATTTGAACCCTTTATTAAAACATTTTTTTTTCATCAATAATAATTAATAATAATTTGTTACTTAAAATATATTATGAAAATATTATGGACATAATATTTTTTTAATATTAAAATTTTATTTTCTCACCTAATCTCACCATTTTGGCTTTTTTAGAGCATCCACATTCATTTTTCCTAATTCTATCATATTTTACCATCTAAAAAACTACTTTACCAATTATACTATAACATTTTACAATTCCCCAGCATCAAAACTTCTATTTTTCTATTCTACACATTAAAATAATATATCTTACAATAAAATATTTTTTTCCCTTTTTTTTTGTTTCCAATTTTATCCTCATCTTTTCTTTTCACCTCTTCTCTTTCAGACTCTCCATACAACTCCAGATCGGCGAAACTTTAAAAAAAAAAAAAAAACACGCCAATCAACGGCACAGCCACCACAAACACCGATCTTCCACTCCTCCTCCATCATCCATATCAACCAAACTCCTCCACACAACTCCTCCATCATCCAATCGGCGAAACTAAAAAAAAAAAAACCCACCACCTCCAAAGGAACCCACGCCGATCGCACACCCAGACTCCTCCTCTATCATCCATCTCAACCCACATGCCGATCGCAACCCACACCTCCAAAGAAACCCGCGCCGATCGCAACCCACAACAAAAAAATCACAACCCACAAAAAAAAAAAAACCCACCACCTCCAAAGGAACCCACGCCGATCGCACACCCAGACTCCTCCTCTATCATCCATCTCAACCCACACACCAATCGCAACCCACACCTCCAAAGAAACCCGTGCCGATCGCAACCCACAACAAAAAAATCGCAACCCACAACAACAAAAAAACCTGCGCCGATCGCAACCCACACCTTCAAAGCATCGGAGCCGTCACGCCGACCCATCGGAGCCATGCGATTCCACCGTGGAGCAAACCCACGGGGTCTTGAGTCTGAACAGTGAGAGAGCAGATGAGAAAGAGAGAAGGGAGAGAGAGAGAAAAGAAGAGAAAAAATGACAAAGGAAAGAGAAATTCAGGGGTAAAAGTGGAGAGAGAGAGAATTAAATTTTTTTTTTTTTAATCCCATTAGCTACAGTACCATCTTACATTTAAGATGGTACGGTAGCTCAATTGTATATTTTTTTACAATTGTTGCAAAATACAACATTCAATGGAGCTGGAACTTTGAGTTGAATTGTAAAAAAAATTACAAAGAAGGGCTCCATTTGCCATTTGCCATTTGCCACATTCAATGTGGATGCTCTTACAAAAGATAGAAGTTGAATAAACCAAAGGACTACTGTAGCTAGAGCCATCGGCTCTTTTTATATAGTTAATAGAAAGGAGCAGTGGACTTCCGCGTGGTCTTTAGCCTATAGGCCCAATAGAGCAAGTTGATGGATTTCCTGAAAACTGTGGAATTGATTAAAGTCCATGAATCATGTCCCTCTGCAACATACTAATGGCCCATCATTTTGTGAAGTACCTAGTACCCTTGACAAACCCCATTGGTAATAACTGGGCTATTATTTTGATCAATCATTTTGTAAAAACAGCTTGCCGAACTTGACAAGAGAGCAAACTTATACCCAATGAGATTTCAGTGACCTCCATCTATTGCAAATCACTGGACAAGTTAATCCATTTATGGAGTGAGGGAGAGGACACGACTAAGGAGTAATGGGCTTGCCCATTGTTGTAATTCTGGAGCTTAAAGTAGCCATCACTATTAATTTAGACTCGTATTTAAAGATGACCTTATGCTATTTACTTGGCAAAAACAGTTGGTCGAGACAGAGCACTTGCATTTTCTTGTGTTAATTGAACCTGTTAACAATTGAAGTCAGGTTTTGCCTGATTAATGACCCATAGAGCATCCACATGAGTCATGTATTTGAATTTAATTGCAAGTAATCTGATAAAGAGTTATCATATCAGTGGAAGTGTGAGATAACCTATTAAAATTAAGCACTTACATTCCTGACAAATTTTTCTTTCAAAGTTAAATCATAACTTGAATTATGTTTAAAAACACAGTCTTCGTCTATTTCTCTAATGGCCTGTTTGGAAGTTTAAAGAGGGAGGAGAGTAGAGGAGAGTAGAGAGGAGGAGAGTAGTGGGGAGGAGAGTAGAGGGAAATGGTTATCCTCTACCTTGTTTGGATGTTTTTAAAAATTAGTAAGGGAGAAGAGAGTAATTAGTCATTCCTCTTGTTTGGATGTTTTAAAATATATGATGGAGAATAGAGAAAATGATTTAAATAGACAAATTTGCCCCTATTTGAAAATGGACTTGAAACATTGGTCTATGATTAATTTATCAGTTTTGTAAAATCTTGAACCTGATTATAATTCGTTCAAATCTTAGAATATAAACACGAAACCACGATTTTCAACAACTAGTGCAGTTCATACATACAAACACGTATCTAAAAATTCTATTATTACAGATCATACCAAAAAAAAAAATTGCTAATTAAAAAAAATACAAAGCTTGATACAGATTAGCTTCCTAATCTCCTAAAATCAAATCATTATCAGTCAAAATCCAACTGTTCTCTGAATGTTTGAAAACAAAGTGTTCATAACAGTATAATAAAAACTAAACAGTGCCTAATTTAGTAGGTTTTTCCAAACTCCAACCGATATCCAAATTCTTATTTCTTTTCCACATTTTCTGAGCAACCAAACACAGGCACAAGTAGAGGAAAAAAAAAAGAAAAGAGTTTCACAGATACACAAAACGAATCCCCCAAAATGCACACAAAAGACAATTGGCTACACCAAACCCAAGTTCAGAAATGACATTAGCTCTCGGAATCCATGGATTCCGTCTCCCCCAACCAGAGCAGCGCGCTAACCAAAACGCACTTCTCCGATCTCAACCCCTCACTCTTCGAATCGATTCTCGAAGCCCTAACCCAAGCCGGCTTCGAGTTCTGCACGCCGGTCCAAGCCGCCACAATCCCCTTACTCTGTAGCTACAAAGATGTCGCCGTCGACACCGCCACCGGCTCTGGCAAAACCCTAGCCTTCGTGGTCCCACTCGTCGAGATCCTCTGCCGCAACAAAACTCCTCCTAAACCAAACCAGGTTCGTTTCTAAATCCCTGTTTGTTTGCCGAGAAAGCTCAAGGAAAATTAAAAAAAAAAACTAAATGGAAAATTGTTTCCTTTTTTTTCACCTTAAATTTTCTTAGGAAACAAACAAAGATTATTTATATAATCAGTTTGTAATTTTGTTAATTTAAAAAGGGTAGATTAGAGAATTCATTTGGTCAATAATTTATCTACTCTACTCTACTCTACTCTCCTTCCAAATCTCTCCAATTTGGGGGAATTGAAAATGAGGGGTTAGAGGTAGTTGAAACCCCTCCAAACCCCTCTCCCTCCTTCTTTAAAAAACTTCTAAACAAGATAATTGAATTACTCTCCCTCCCTTTACTCTACTCCCCCTCCTTTTTTTAACTTCCAAACAGGCCATAAGGGTACCATTATTGGTAAACAAGATCTTTGATGGTGGAATTCATGGAGAGACTCTAGTAGCCTATCATTGTCATTGACAGAAAGGCTTGGGCCAAGGGGTTCATGGCTTGAAGGTTATGCCAGGTTGTGGCGGCAAGGCATGGAAGACAAGTCGTTGAAGATTCAATGTGGGAACCCCATTCTCTAAATGTGAGTGATCTGTTACCTTTTCTTTTTACATTTGTATCAAAGCCTAGGTTTGTCTTCACCATACAAATTTCTATGCCATGATTATAGACGACAAGAAAGAATAATTTTATAACATGCAATGTGTTGAAAATTGAGGATTTTTTTTTTCCCGGAAATTTATGTAAAAGTATATTTGTTAAAGCATGTTCTAAATTTCAAAACTTACATGGAATGGTGAGAGCAAATCAAAACCCTAACTTTGTTTGTTCATAATAAGACCAGATTTATCATCTCAATTTTGGCCCAAAAAAATATCATTTTTGTTGATTTAAACTTACGTGATTAAGAAGTTGGGATCATAAACTTTAAAATGACATGTGTCATATTTGGATTTAAAGTGAGGAAGAGATTAATTAATGTTTGTACGCGATGCAATCCATGGATAAGATGCATAGACAAGATGGCTAATTTCCTCCGTTCAACTTTGGACAAGATGCAACCCAAAACAAAACTACCGACACAAGAATAGCCCAATTGCAAAGCTTTACAAAGAGTTAAGAAACAAAATTATGCAACCCTATACTATTTCTATCATTAAATTCTAAGAATTGAATCACAAAGACAGCTGCTTTCCAAACTAAAGCATTCGGGGGGAACAAAATGCTTCTCATTTCTATGATTCCATAATTAAGAGACAGGCAACGGTATAGAAAATCTCCAAGAGTAGTATGGTCAAGTCACAAGTGGTCTATTATATGAACGGTAACATCAAAGATAAGAAGATTGAGTAGCTTTAAGTAGGTTTCACTCAAGCAACTCCTATGCCAAGTTTTCCCAATCACTAGGCAAGATCATAGAGCATGATCTGCATATTTCTGCTCCTCCCCACAATTATCGCAAGTCAAATTGGAAATTACCTTGTGCCTTAAAAAGTTCATTTTCGTGGGTAGTAGGTCTTTAAATGCCTTCCAAAGGAATGCCTGAATTTTATTGGGTACTCAGAGTTTTCAAAGCTGTTTCTTAGGATCATGAGTTGAACTTATGACGTTTGTTCTATGATAATTACTCTTTATCATCAGGATGACATACCAATTTATTTTTAGTGCAAGTAGAATTTGAACCAAAGTGCCTTATTCAATGCTAATGGGTTTTTCTAGTTAAGCTAACTAAAAGTCTAAAACTCATAAATTATCTTTAATATAAAAAACAGTATTCTTAAAGTTGTCATCTTAAGCTTTCAATTTTGATGAGCAGTTCATGATTAAATCACCTCAAATCATAAGTGGATAAACTGTAATTATTCAAAATATAATAATAATAGTAACAAAAACAACTTTTATTATTTATTCTTACAAATTATTTTAGTTATTAAGTAAAATGTGTATGTAAACTTATTGTAACTCTTTCCTTACCCCCAAATGTCGAAAGTTTGGCGGGGCCGGGTGAGAAAAAGACAAGGGGGGCAAGGGGGGTCCACCTCCTTTCTATCTTTTGCTTTTTTACCATAGAAAAGTTGAGATTGTTATTTTTCTTTTACTTTTCAATCCTCTTTATTTCCTCCCTACCAACTGCTCATATGTTTGAGGACTTTATATAGAATTTTATTTTTTAGTACTTTAATGTGACTAGTACTTGTAAATTCTTTTCAGGTCAAATAGTATATCTTCTCAGCTACAAAAAAAGGTCAAATAGTATATCCATGAGTATAGATTCTATAGACTAGTAGATGGGGTTTTGGATATTCAACAACAAAAAAGAAAAAAGAAAAAGATGGGGTCTTGGATTACAGTCCTGTGGAAGTATATTCAAATTTTATTAGTTGAATATTAAAACCAATTATTCATGCATGTAGTACTTATTGTGACAAAAAAGAAGAAGGAAATTTTCATCAATGGAGAGAGAGAGAGAGAGAGAGAGAGAGATCTTGCAAGTAACAAGTGTAATTCAAATAATTGGTTGGATTAATTTAAAATTTCAAGAAAGAAAATCACTGGTTTGAAGTGTATTTCTTCTTAGACTTCATTTTATGGTGTCTCAAAATAGCAAAATAGAAGTATAGAACTACAATCTACGTAGTTGCCAAAATCATTAATCGTGTTTTCCTTCACAAAAGTGCGTGTGACATCTCTTCCTTTTCTTTTCTTTCTTTCTTTCTCGATCCCAGACACAAATTGACTTGAGTGCCATAAAGCTTCCTCAAAAGTTTGATCAACCTTTTCCTCCTTTTTCAACTACAAATACAGTAATTCTACTATACAATGGTACTATTCTACCTACACACCTTTTCTTATTGAATTAGAAATTCACACATCTCTATCTATCTATCTCTCTTACTCACACAGCAAAACATAACATATTGCACACCACGTGAGCAAGCAGAAGTGTCTACGTATACCCAGGTGGTTGGAGGGGACCAAAATTTAAACCCTCTAGAGATAGATAGAGAGAGAGATAGGCTGTCCTTGTAGTTGAATTTTAAATTTGTTTGATTTTTTAATAATAATAAGATGCACTGCATTAATTAATAATGGAATTGTCGACAATACCTGGGTTGGAGATGCAGGGATTTGACATTTACGTGTTGTTTCTTTCCTACTCTCTCTCTCTCTCTTTCTCATAGTGTCACAATTTTCAAGACTGTAAAAGCGTTGAAATCTGGAGCCAGTATCGTCCTCTCCGTTTGTCACTCTCATGTACAGCATAGTGTTGAGAGAGAGAGAGAGTTTGTAGCAACTTGCCTAAAAAAATTTAGGGCTGTTGCATGGCAGCTCATGTTCCGGGGGTAGCCTTCGGATAAAAACAAAGAGAATTTGGAATGTGAAATGTGAAATGAAGCTCACAACTATGCTCCAATTCTCTAATTAATTAGTCTTTTTTCCCCCCCTAAGTTTGTTTATCATCATTTACTTTTAGGTTAGTCTTCTTAGATTTTTCTCTCTATTTTTTTCTTATTTGAACTAATTACTTTTCAAAATACTTGCATCAAATTTTATATGCTATACTCTATTTCATTATAATATTAGTAGTTCTTTCTCTCGTTTTTTCTTTTCTTTTTTTTTTTTCTCTCCTAAAAAAAAATCCACTTTTCCTTATTTTAGTTAATTACCAAGATACAAAAATAACAATAAGATAAAAAGTTTGGGGTAAATTGATCACTTATCATATTTTAACAAGGATTTTACTAACGTGTGTCTTAAGGGCACACAATAGTATGCCATTTTTGGAATAAGTTTTATCGAGAATTGAAAAAATTTTACAGTTTTTTCAATTTCTCATATAATGTTTTCAAAAATGGATGGCTTACGGCACACATTAACTAGGCTTTTTTAACAATAATAACAACAATAATACATAGGGTTAAAATTCTATCTATATAATAAAATAAAAGGTTACCATGTTGTTACTTCAGCATATCTTATAACATGAAATATAAATTTTTATTGTCAATGCCATGAGATTTAAGGTGATCAAGTTGAGGCACACACAATATCATTCTCTTGATATGATACATATCGTTTGCAAGAAATTTCAATAACAATCGCAGCAAATGTTTTAGGCATGTCATCCCGAGAATACAATAGCTCATCCAACATTTTCGGTATCTTACTCGTTCGCACTACTAATTAAGACAAGAAACTCTAAAATAATAGCCTCCTTCATACCCAATTAATATTGTTATTAAAAGTAACAGCTAGAATATTTATGTAAAGAATAAGAGTGAAGTACACAAAGAAAGAGAATACACTTTTTTCAATAGACTAATGGTGGATCTCTATTTTTTAGGTGGAGGGGCAGCTATTTATAGGCTTGGTGAGTTCAAAAAGAAAAAGATATATACCAATTACATATGAAATAATGATAATTAAAATATGGGTTAATATGGTTATAAATCTCAATCAAAACCCAAGAAAAATGATTAAAAAGAAAATCATATTCCCAATTTGACAATATAATAAATGAGGAAAAAATTACATAAATTACATAAATTATTGTAATAATTTATGTAGTAATAAACATGTGTGATACATAAAATAAAAAAAAATATTATGTAGTAAGAAATCCTAGATGCAATGTCCATATGGCATGTGAGTATGCATAATGAAGACATAAATCTAACCTAGATATGTGAATGATGTTAATTAAACAAAACAGAATATATTTTTGGTTTTTCATATTTTATATGATACAAAGATATTAAAACATGCTGAAATTTTAATTAACAATGGATGAACATGAATAATTCACTCATTTAAACAAAAATTTAGGTTCGTTATCAAATCTTAAAATTTAATGTTACTTGAGAAAAATGCATAGACTTAATCTAGGATGACACATGAACAAACGTGCCTAACATGAACTAGATTTTTATTTGATTTGTTTGTGATTTTTTTGAGATGTAAAAGATTATTACACATGTTGAAAATTAAATCTATGATTCATGTAAAGATATATTGTTTGATGCATGGAACCCTAAATATGACTAATAAATATTATGTGATTGGCCTAAACATATTAATCTACATTTTTTTTTTTGAGAATCAATATTAATCTACATGTTTACATGAAAAAAGCTGATAAATTCATTAAGTAACCGAAGCTAAGTCGGTTTGATCACGAAATTATGCAAATATGTGAATGCATGATCATGAAAATATATATATATATATAGACACATATCATAAGACACATTTTTGTATTTTTTTTATATATTATAATCACAACACAGTAAAATCCTAACTAAACATGCTATATGTAGAAAGATAATGAAAATTTCAACAAATAAGAGAAGATGCCCTGTGGCCTGCAGAAATCTCCCCAGTTTGTGAACGGTTGATGAGACGCGCGGTAAAAAAAAAAAAGAAACTCACGATTAATCTATTAATTATGTAAATTTCAACAAAATTTAATGTTCAAATTGTCTAAAGTCTCTTTTAGATGGGAGAATGTGACGGACAGTAGACATTCAACTTTGGAAGTACAGCTTTGTTATCATTTATGTGATAATTTTGATAGGAATAAAATTTTAAAATTTTAAAATAGAATAATTAGTGTACTAAATTTTGTAACCATCCCTTGAAATTAGTAATGAATATATATTAGTCAGATGAAAATAATTGGATACCACTAGGGCTATGATTATAAAGGGTGAAAGAGAAAAGATCGATGTGAGTGTGGAATAATTGATAGCTTTTGTGATTGTTTCTCAAAAAAAAAAAAAAAAGATAGCTTTTGTGATTAATTTCCCTCAATGATTTTGACAGGAAGTATATGAAAATATGATTACAACAATTAAATACCACGTGAGGCGTGTTAGTAAAGTTAAAAATCTAATAAATGTCAATAAGACTATACTAAAATTAGAGTATATCAATCTCTTACCACTGCGCATTCTTACTATGATGATCACCCTTGGTCGAGGTTCAAGTTTATAGGAAGAAATTTTACACACGTATACACTTAGATTATGTTAGAGTAAAACTTCTATCTTGTATATAAAATATTATTTTTAAAAAAAGTATATTAGCCTCTTCATGTTCTCAATTTTTTTTAAAAAAAATGTAAAACTTAGGTATCTTATGTTCCTGAATTATACAAAAGAAATTGTACTAGCTAATAAGTTAATTAGTCACATCTTTGTTAAAAAAGAAAAAAAGTTAATTAGTCACATGGTTATGTTGTATTGATTAAGATACAAAAAGCACATTGTGTTTAGAAGTTTGGAGAAAAAGGATAATAAAGAGTATAGGGGGAAAGGAGAGAAGAGTGGAGTTGAATATTTTATGACTTTATCCTTTCCCTTTATTTGGATGTTCTAAAAATTAAGCATGGAGGAGGAATATATATCTATCACTTTCTTTTGATGTTTTAAAAATTTAAATGAAATGGTCAAGAGCCTTATAGCTCAACTGATATGTCATGATATTTTTAACATAAACATATAGTATTCAAATACCTTGTCCCCATACTGTCGAATTATCAAAAATTAAAATAAAATAAAAGAGATGAAGATGATAAGATATCATATAAATTGACAATTATAAACTTCTTTTGTTTAGTTGCAATAAATACATATAAATTGACATCATGATGACAAATTTGATAACTTAAAATTTATTAATGTAAGAAACCACCCACTCCAAATTCTCTCCATTTAAGTGAATTATAAACGAGTTGGTTTGGGTCAAGAGCCTTATAGCTAAATGAGATTTGGCATTTCTTAATGCTTCAAACAGTGTCATCAACGGTTCAAATCTGTTCATCCTCAAGTATTGAATTATAAAAGTGGTAAGGGAGATGGAGGGCAAGGCCTTTCCAAATCCCCTTAAACCCCTTTCCATTTCCTCTCCTCTCATCTACTCTATTTCCACCCAACACATTGTCATGGGACTATACCAAGTGTGAGTTTGAGATTTGCTTTAAAAAGTTTTACTTTTTGCTATAAAACGATAAAATCTCAAAATCATATGAAATATATAGTTATAAATTTCATGAATCATACCAATAATCACTAAGAAAAATAGTAAATGTATTACAAATTTTACAAAATATAACTTAAAAACTGATGTATCAATAAATACGATTGAAGAGTTTCAACCGTCTCATAAATGAATGTTTGAATTGTCAATTAATAATTGATGACACATCAATTTATAAGTTCATGTAGTAAAATATTTGATTCTCAAAAAAAAAAAAAGTAGTAAAATATTTATTACCAATATATGATCGATAACACATCAATTTATAAAGAGTCATGCTAACGAGTGCCCTCAGGACATTGATTAACAATCTATTTTAAAAATGTTTTGACACCACTTTTATGAGAAATGAAAAAAACTATCAAAATATTAATTTTTTTTTTCCTATAAAAAATTTCTTTAAATGGATTATTAACAAATACTCTAAAATGTCGTTTGATATGACATTTTAAACAATAATTTTTAATATTTAAACAACATTATTTATATATATATATATATTTATATTTGTACACACCCTTTCACTCACTTATTTTCAAAACAAACATAACGTTATTAGAATCTCGTTACTAAACAACCAATAAGAACATTCATTATCCTTTCTCATTATAAAACATGCAGGACAGCACTAGTCAAACAAGAGACAGTAAAAAGTTTACTTTTTCTTTTTCGCTAAAACAGTAAAAAGTAAAAAAAGAATATATGAAACTTTAGTTTTTCCGCTGTGGATGTAACGCAGAAAAGTCGCCGAGGAATTGGGATGGCGGGATAAGTAAAAAAAGGCGAGAAGTGAAAAGCAATGAGTGGACCCCTGAGGCCCATCTGTCGGTCATCGCCTCGATTTCATCGCCCTGCTCTAAAGTGACACGCCAGACGAGGATCCCCTTATTTTCACCAAAAACATAAATACATTAAAATAAATACAATCATATATATATATATATATATATATATATATATATATATATCTTCCTTTCTTTTAATAATCCAAATTTATTGCCTTATACCAAATAATCCAAATTAATTATTAGTATAATAAACAACGAAAAGGTGCAAAATATTAAATGAGCTTTCTATTATCGGGCAGCTCAATAACCCAACCACTCCTCTGACTCACTTGTTAGCCTCCTTTACTTTGATTCCTTTTCCATTCAATAATTTATACCTTACAATTTTTTTTTTTTTACTGTCATTGTGAGTCTCTGCATTTATCAAACACCCTACGGTCCAAAAGGGATCTTATAATATTTCCCTGCCTACATATAAATACATACCTATCACTTATGTTTGATATATGACACCATCCTCATCATTAACCCACCATACATTCAAATCTAATGGTTGATTTCACAACTTTCACTTTTGTTGCCCTAATTTTTACAATTTGGAGCTTATCATTTTAAGTAGTGTTTATTATACACATAGTTAAAAAGGTAATCAAAATTGAAATTACTTTTTCAATTGTGTGTAAAAGTACGTGCACTGTAAAACTATATTATTATTTATCCATATCATATATATTAGTATTTGTGTAAAGTATAATAAAGTATATATATATATATATATTGCTAAATTTGAATATTAATGAGAGAGAGAGAGAGTGAGTGTGTGCATGGGGTCGTGGTCATTTCTGGAAGTGAGAAGCCAGTTGGTAGGGCAGAGGCTGCACCAATCTTTTGTCTTTTTTAACGTTGGCTTTGTGTTCTTTTTCACTCTTCTTATAGCACTCCCACACACACACCATACCATATCATTCTCATCCATCAACACCACCATCAGAATTAGAATTCTCTACCCCCCTTATCTCTCTCTCTCTCTCTCTCTCATCCCCCCCCCCCCCCCCCTTAAAGATAGGCGACACTCTTGGGGGATAAGACTACAGAGAAACACAAAAGAGACGCGTTTACACACGCTCTCTCTCTTCCTCAGATGATGAAGATAGATGGGGAAGCTTTTTGTTTTGAGGGGAATGTTGTCTGGCTCGAGGACACTTTTATTTGATCCTAAGAAAATCAAAAAAATCAAATCTCATCATCATGTTTTAGTGTCGTCGGACCAGGCTTCATTCCCCCCAATTTTTATGCTTCCATGGAGCTATACTTACCTACTAAACCTTTAATTAATCATGGGCTACTTTCAAAGGTTTGTCTTTTTAATCTTTTTTTCTTTAAAGTAATTATTTTGGGGAATTGTTGAAGAGTATTTTTAATCATATGGGTTTTTGTTTCCTGAGCAATTAAGGATGTTAGTTATGTGCAGATTGGTGTAATGATGAGTATTTTGACTATTTTTATCACATTGTTGTGTGGGGAGAAACTGAAAAGGTTTCATCATCACTATTCCTTTTTTTTTTTTCTTATCAAGTTATGATTGTGTTTTTGTCAGTCTAAGGCTTTATCTATCTAACCCCCTCCCCCCCCCCCCTTTAGTTTTTTTTTTTTTTTTTCTGGTTCATCATCAGATAGATCTTTAGTCATGATGGCTTTCAGAATCTGATCTGTCTGTTTCTGCCATTTTTCAGATCTGGCTTTGAACTTTGCTAAACATTCTCTCTCTTTTTCCACCTTCTTCCTTTTTCTTCTTCCTCACCGGCCCCCCACCTCCCCTAGGGTTTCAAGGTTTAGATTTTGGCACTAATCTCAATATAAATCTATCATAAAAAAAAAGTACAGGCTACTATGCTAAGGTAAAGAAGCAAGCAAATGATAGCTCTATCAAAATGTCCATAATTTTTACTTATTTGAAAACGTAATGGTCAAAGCTTGGTCTTCCATACTAACCTTGACACCCCTTTAGATCTTTAAGTTTATGGTGCTGAATGATTATGAAAAGCTTTGCATTCTCTGCCACTTTGATTTTATAGCTGTGCTTTTGATGCTTAATGAGGTTTGGTCTTGACAAATTGTAATTGGATACTATACAGAGCAATTTCAGCTATATCAAAGACTTTTAGGTTCGAAATTAGGATCAAAATAGTAACTTTGCATATTCCTCCTTTTGTTGTCACAATAACTGTTAGCTTACTTTTGCATATTCCCTTTCTTTATAAGCTTACCATGTCATACACTACTCATATTAGCACAAGGCCAAAATACAAATACTTTTACAAAGTCACTGAATGTGTATATTTATATATGTGTATGAGAGCCAGTTAAGTTTCAAGTCTCTAGGCGTTATTGTCAAGAACTTGGTTATTTTTTATTGTTTCAAATTCCCTTCTTCTTCATGGGTTTTTTCCCCTTGATATAAGGTTTCAGAAAGGAACACTCAAATTTTGAGAACAGAAGCATTCCAAATGATGAGCTGACTCCCTTCTTCACTGGATTCTGGAAGTAAAAGGGTAAGTATGAAAAGCCATTCAATTGGGTTTGGCTTGACATGAATCTGGAGCATTGTGCAGGTTAAAAGACACATGCCAGTTGATGAATAGTGTAAACTTTTTCCCCTATATTTGAGCTTGTGTCGTACAATAATGTGAACATCAATTATCACATTCAGTTGTGAAATCAGTTCTGGATTTAGTGTTTGTAATTGTACCTTCTTTCTTATTAGCTACTTTCCCTTTAATCTTGCTTGTCTCACAGGAGCACAGGTGTGGAAGAGAAGCTCTCAGATAAATACAAAGACAAAATAGTTGATTAGAAAAGATTGGCGAATGAGCTGGGTCCTAGGTCTCTAGGGCCATAGGGAACACGTATGACCACTTCTCTTTCTCACACGCACTTATCTTCTACCTTTGACATAACCTACACATCTCTTTCTGTCTCCCAAAACTACTGTGCTAGCTGCGGCCTTCAATGACTTTATCATTATTTTCAATCTTGTGCATTTTTGATTTTCTAAACAATATGGTTCATATATCAAGATTTTACTGAAGTGAATGGGTAAAACTTTCTTTAATTTTAATGCTATTTTTAATATGTACATTGTCCTGACTCTTGAGTGAATAAATCAATATCTCAAGTATTTTTTTACTTGATATGGGATGGGTAATGGTAAATGAATCCTTTATTGTCACGTTTTATGGTCGTTGAAAAGGGATTGTATGAAACTTTGAATGCTGTCTCTTAAAGAACTTCCTTTTGGGAAATTGCATCTTTTTGACATTTGCAAACATAAAGTCGAAAGCCATTGTTGTTTACTTTTTTACTCGATAGTCATAATCTTTTTGAGAGTCGCTTTACAATGATTTCCAAGGAGAGAGAAAGAGAGAACATCTATTCAAGTTTTGTGAATTACTATAAAAGCCCTTGCTGCCACTACTTTTTGTGAATTATGTGTGAGTGTCTAGTGTCTACTACACTTGACCAAGACTTCAAAAAGTTTTGAATACTTCGATTGAACAATTGGATTGGATGGGAAGCTAAGGACCTCATATTATTAGCCTCGAGCTCGACATAGGTTATACATATCTGTTGAATTGATTATTCCAATAGTGTAAGTACAATTAATGAAGCCTGGCCACTTATAGTGGAATCCATGGTAGCATTGATCTCACTTTTTCCCTAAGCCTTGTGACTTGTGAGTGGAATTTCAAATTTTGAAATCCATTTTGATTGGTAATTTTAACCTCTTGCCTCTTTGGACTCCTAGACCAGTGCATTCTATTCACAAATAAATAACACACCACTCCTAAACGTGGACACAAATCCTCAAATATCTGCCCATAATCACAACTATGATGCCTTCCATGCCCAAACGAAGTAATGGCCAAAGATCCTATATAAATTAACCCCGAATGTCACCATATCAAGCTATGAGAGAAATCCCATAAAATACTTTTCTACACTAGAGATTTTGGTGGTTCCGAGCTAATTTAAGTATCAGAGAAGTTTTGACTGACACTACACCAGTACTATTTAGAGTTCTATGTAATTTTATTCTTACAATTCTTCCAAATCTCCTTTGAATGTGCAACCATAGGTCCTTTGCATCATCAAATCCAATTCTAGGCACCAATTTTTTTTTTAGGTCCAAATAAGGTTTTCTTTAAATGTAGCGTACTTATTATTTTATGTGAACTTGGTACTATGCTCTCGCTAAAACAAGGACTTCCTATATTGTACTTGTGGGGTCATGGATTTTGGGATTTGGCCGAGAGCATGTGGTTTTGGCCGAGAAGCATGCGTCGTCCGAGTCCGAGGAGTACTATCTCCTCGGACTAAAGTTAAACGCAAATCTAAGTATAGATCCTAATGATTAAAGATGACCTTTCAGAAGTCTAATGATAAGCAACGAGCACCATGAATGTACAAGAGGGATAAGTGGCTCAAAAATATCTAAGGGGAAGCTCGTTACCACCGCATTAACGGGTGTCGACCTCCGAACGTATTATGTACTTACAACCACCCTAAGACTTTTAGAGGGCCGATGGGACAAGTATCGCAAGATAAACCATCAACCGTCCACATGTAGTCCACATGTAGGGTAAGGGGATGAAAGGAGAGATGTAATATAAATAAGGGTAGAGATCCCGCAGAGAGAAAAAAGAAAAAGGAGAAGAGAAAGCACTATAGCAATCTCAACAACTCCCCGTAACCATGGTCATCCAATATACGCTAACAGAGCTTTCCTGACCGCGCGAGAACTAACTTTCTCGCACAAACCGGGTTCAATTCTTGTTGGCTCATCATCCAAAACCATATTAATCGTTATCCAAGCACTAAAACCTAGCTCTTTGACCCACTTTCTACAAATTTATCAGACGGGTTCACTAGCGCCAAGATCCCTTACATTTTGGGCTTGGTCCGAAAATTGTGTCCCCACAATTGGCGCCGTCCGTGGGAAGAGCTTGTGTGATAGTGCAACGGTTAAATATGATACAAAGGGCTCCCATCGCAAGAAAGTCCTCGGGGAAAGCCATTATGGTGGCCAATTTGCTATGTGAGCAAGTCAATACACGAGGCACACAGCTTGTTGTCCTAACTTAGCTTCCGCTCAGTCTATACTACAAAGTGTGGATTGTACGGGAGGATTGCTAACGTGGGGCACGCTTCTCGGGGGCTTTTGACATCAAGCACATGCCTCGTACCTCTCTGCCACAAAATAGTCCTCGCGAATTTGGTGGCCGAGTTCGCCGAACCTCCATTAGAGGAAGTGGCGCAACATATGAACAATTTAATGGGGATTTGCGACGGGCTAGTCCTTGAAGGTATATATATTGATATCTTCTAATCTTTTGAAGTGGTTAAACAGAACCTTAGCTATGACGGTCCCCTGGACCTCCTCGCTTTGGGAAAATTAACACACACCGACATCTATTGAAGTGGTTAAACGTAACCATAGCTACGACGGTCCCCTGGACCTCCCCGCTTTGGGGAAATTAACACACACCGACATCTATTGAAGTGGTTAAACGTAACCTTAGCTATGACGGGTCCCTCGACCTCCCCGCTTTGGGAAAATTAACACACACCGACATCTATTGAAGTGGTTAAACGTAACCTTAGCTATGTCGGGTCCCTCGACCTCCCGCTTTGGGAAAATTAACACACACCGACATCTATTGAAGTGGTTAAACAACCATAGTTATGACGGGTCCCTCTGACCTCCCGCTTTCGGGGAAATTAACACACACCGACATCTATTGAAGTGGTTAAACAGAACCTTAGCTATGACGGGTCCCTCGGACCTCCCCGTTTTGGGGAAATTAACACACATCGACATCTATTGAAGTGGTTAAAACGTAACCTTAGCTATGACGGGTCCTCGACCTCCCGCTTTGGGAAATTAACACACACCGACATCCATTGAAGTGGTTAAAACGTAACCATAGCTATGACGGGTCCTCGACCTCTCCCTTTGCAAAATTAACACACACCGACATCCATTGAAGTGGTTAAACAGAACCATAGCTATGACGGTCCTCGACCTCCCGCTTTGGGAAAATTAACACACATCGACATCTATTGAAGTGGTTAAACAGAACCATAGCTATGACGGGTCCTCGACCTCCCGCTTGGGGAAATTAACACACACTCGACATCTATTGAAGTGGTTAAACAACCTTACTATGACGGTCCGACCTCCCGCTGGGGAAATTAACACACACACCGACATCTATTGAAGTGGTTAAACGAAGTCTTAGCTATGACGGTCCTCGGACCTCCCGTTGGGAAAATTAACACACACTCGACATCTATTGAAGTGGTTAAAGACAACCTTAGCTATGTCGGTCCTCGTACCCTCCCGCTTTGGGGAAATTAACACACACTCGACATCTATTGAAGTGGTTAAAAGAGTCTTAGCTATGACGGGTCCTCGACCTCCCGCTTTGGAGAAATTAACACATAATAACATTTTCTCTTCAAAGTGTTTAAACTATAACTCAATCATGCCTCGGTCCTCGACCGTATGATATGAGAAAGATAAACACTTCATAATATTTCTCTTCAAAGTTTTTAAACTATAACTCAATCATGCTCCTCATTCCTGGACCGTATGATATGAGAAAGATAAACACTTCATAATATTTCTCTTCAAAGTTTTTAAACTATAACTCAATCATCATGCTCCTGGGCCCCTCTATGATATGAGAAAGTTAAAACTTCATAACATTTCTCTTCAAAGTGTTTAAACTATAACTCAATCATGCCTCGGTCCTCTCGGACTCGTATGATATGAGAAAGATAAACACTTCATAATATTTCTCTTCAAAGTGTTTAAACTATAACTCATCATGCCTCTGGCCCCTCGGACCGATGATACGAGAAAGTTAAAACTTCATAACATTTCTTCAAAGTGTAAATTATAACTCAATCATGCCTCAGTCTCCCTGGATCCCATACTTTGGGAAAGTATCATTCCACAACATCTATTTGTTTCTCACTAAGTGTTCAAGACATCCCAATATTATAACCAAATCCTCGCATTGGTAGCTCTTGAAAGAAGCAATTCACAAGTATAAATACGGGGCGCATGAAACGACACTCCTCAAAATCAAAGGATCAAAGCAGAATCGACTCTTAAGAATTCAAAACCCCACTTTTCTCCTGATGCGAGGAGAAAACCGAGTTTGGGGGCTATTGCGGGGTCATGGATTTTGGGATTTGCCGAGAGTGCATGTGGTTTTGGCCGAGAAGCATGGCAAGCATTGAGTCCGAGGAGTACTATCTCCTCGGACTAAAGTTAAACGCAAATCTAAGTATAGATCCTAATGATTAAAGATGACCTTTCAAAAGTTCTAATGATAGCAACGAGCACCATGAATGTACAAGAGGGATAAGTGGCTCAAAATATCTAAGGGAAGTGCTACCACCGGCATTAACGTTGACCTCCGAACAAGATTATGGCAGCCTTACAACCACCCTAGAAGACTTTTAGAGGAGCCGATGGGACAGTACGCATAAACCATCAACCGTCCACATGTAGTCCACATGTAGGGTAAGGATGAAAGGAGAGATGTAATATAAATAAGGTAGAGATCCCAGAGAGAGAAAAAGAAAAAGGAGAAGAGAAAGCACTATAGCAATCTCAACAACTCCGTAACTACATGGTCATCCAATATACGCTAGAACAAGCCTCGGACTGTGCCGAGAACTAACTTTCTCGCACAAACCGGGTTCAATTCTTGTTGGCTCATCATCCAAAACCATATTAACTGTTATCCAAGCACTAAAACCTAGCTCTTTGACCCACTCTCTACAAATTTATTGTACTGGGTTCACTAGGCCAAGATCCCTTACATTTTGGGCTTGGTCTGAAAATTGTGTCCCCACAGTACTAATAGTAGAGTTAGTGGACATAAGGCATGTCTTCCTCCTGATGTTTCTCTAGCGGATGAACTACTAATAGTCCACCTTGACATTAGTACCATCCAATGTGACTAAAAAATAAAGTTATCATTAAATATGATATGTTTATCGTCATATATGATATTGGTACTATTTAATTTGACATTGATACCATTTAATGTGACTAAATTCTAAGGTCACCATCAAATATGATATGGTTACCATCATATATGACATCTGTTCTACCCAATATGACATTGGTATCATCTAATGTAATGTTTTGGTGACCTATTATACTAGGTGACCTTTATGGGAATTGTAGACTTTTCCTAAGAATGTTAACACAAAATATAAGTAGAAATAATTCATTTAGATAAAAGTATTTTGTAAGAAATTCAAAAAAAAAAATCAATAACATAATTTAAACCTTTTGAAAGCTTGTAATTACTTTAATAACGGTAAATAAATTAGGATATACATTTATAAAAATAATAGTAAATAAATCATGAAAGATATTGTATTCTTTGATTTCTTTCCTTGATATATCATTTTATTTTTCCAACATGTTAAACTATTTATAAAAAAAAAAGGAAATGCTAATGAATGCCCTTAGGGCATTGGTTAATAATCTATTTAAAGAAAGTTTTTATGGGAAAAGAAAAGAAAATAATTAATGTTTTGACAGTTTTTTTCATTTCTCATAAAAATGGTGTCAAAACTTTCCTAAATTAGATTGTTAACCAATGTCCTAAGGACATTCGTTAGCATGACCCTTATAAAAATTAGACAAATAAGTGATTTGAGCTACATGAAAAAACGCTGGCATTTTTAAGAACATGTCCGGTTAAACGGGTTACAAAGAACTTATCAAGTTTAATTGGGCTTGACAGGGTCATATGTTGAAACAGTCTAATTAAATATTTGAATCAGTTTCCTTCTCAAAAAAAAAAAAAATTTGAATCAGTTTATGGCCTGTTTGGATGTTTAAAAAAGGAGGGAGAGTAGAGTAGAGGGAGGGAGAGTAATTTAAATCCCTTGTTTGGAAGTTTTTTAAGGGAGGAGGGAGAGGGATTTGGAGGGGTTTGGGGAGGTTTCAACTACCTCTAACCCTTCATTTTTAATTCCCCCAAATTGGAGAGATTTGGAGGGAGAGTAGAGTAGATAAATTATTGACCAAATGAATTCTCCAATTTACCCTTTTTAAATTAACAAAATTACAAACCAATTAAGCATAGACCAATATTGCAATTTATTTTCAAATATGGGTAAATTTGTCTATTTAATAATTTCCTCTCCTCTCCATCTCAATTTTAAAAACATCCAAACAAGGGGAAGGGCTAATTACTCCCTTCCCCCTTACTAATTTTAAAAACATTCAAACAAGGTGGAGGGTAATTATTTCACTCTACTCTCCTCTCCACTACTCTCCTCTCCTCTACTCTCCTCCCTCTCTAAACTTCCAAACAGGCCATTAGTACTGAATCACCGATTTACCGGTCTGAATAGTCAGATTATTGATATGAAGGTGAATTGGTATGAGTTGCATTTACTTGGGCATTCTATCCAAATGATGCTTATTATCTTATTTATCGCACTTTGAGAAATTTTGCCCCGATGATATTAGTAAATTTGACAGCACAAAAACAAATTTTTTTTTTCCATTTTATAATTCATTATTATTATTATTATTATTATTGAATTGACTGTATATTTTTAGTGTACTGATTACAGTATGAACCTTCTAATATTATTATGCAAAATTTTCGTGCTCTGGGTTTGCCTATTCTTCATGTCCAAATCTTTGGGCTGGGCTTCCTTAATGCCCAATTACCCATATACGCAAACTGAAATTAAGAAGCCTAATCGAGTCCTTATAATGATTTCTGGATTCTAATATGTGGCCTATCCCTTTGTAATTAACTGAGGCCTATGCCATACGCATAAATGAGCCTAACAAGTTTTGTTCTCCTTTTTCATTTTCAAATTCCACAAAATCCTATTTGGTACATAGTTGTAAAATCGTGAATCATACGGTGAATCGATTTTTAATTTTTCTGTATTGTATATTGTATCGAATTGTGTATCGTAAGATTTAAAAACACTTAATAAAATTATAAAATAATTATAGATATACATAAATAAAAGGTATATTCATTATGAATTTGAAATATATTTTCATCATTTTGGCTAATCAATTCCATCTAAGTCAATGTTATCATCATATTCAGCATCTTGCAAAATTATTTTTTCATAGACATTTTCTTCATCATTATTGACATTTACTTTTTTTTTTGTTTTTTTTTTATAATAATTTTTTCTTTATATTTTTTCTTAGCATTATAGCTTTTTAGACTCATAATAATAATAAGAAAATAAAAGATAATTATATTTCATTTAATACATTATTAATAGCATAGAAAATAAAATTGCATATATGGAAGTGAGTGTTATGAGTACAATCTAAATTTTGTAGGAGAAAGAGAAGGGGGGGGGGGGGGAACTCATGGACTTGCTATTTTATTAGAATCAATTAAGTTTCCCAATAATTTTGTGTTAAAAAAGTCTAACAACTTGTTTAAATCAAATAAAACCACAAATTTTAGAAAAAAAAAAAAAAACTCATTTTAAGCACACATGTTTATGTATCGTATATTACGTACGATTCACCGATACGATATGCACCTACGTATTGGACGATTCATGAATACTTATGATATGTCCTTATAATACGAAACTTTTTATACACGATATGATATGTATTGCGTATCATATAATACTAACGATTACGATTTGGTATAATTCACCAAGTTTGATTCTGATTTTTATTTATTATTTATTTATTATTTTTTTATGAGTTCTCCTTTGGCACTAGTGACAAGTTTGAACGGTCTAAGATGGGAGAGGATTCTGCTTCATTAGTTGTGTATTTTTTGTTTTTTTGGAGATATTTTCTCATCTTCTTTTCCCCTCAGATCTATTATGAAGTTTAATTTCAACCTAAAAATTATTTATTACTTATTTTAGCTAAGCTTTGGGTGCAAGCCCTGTGTACTAGAGGTTCCTCTGTCTTGAATAAATTTTCTTTATCTTTAAACAATTTAAAACTGTTGTGTTAACTTTAGTTTGATGACTAATTTCATTAAATGATGTAGCTAGGAAAAATGGGAAAGGATAGCAAGTTGTGAACAGATGGAGTTAATGGTGTAGAAAAAGCATAGGATTTTAGATTTGGAGGACAAGAAAGAGAGAAAACTTGAGGATTTGGGGGCTGCTTTCAGTGCCAGCCCTTCCACTAGGCCAATTAGGCAATGGCTAATTAGCTTATGTTGTTTAGCTGTGGTTTTTTCTTTTTTTTTGCGAGTATGATAATTTTAGTAAAGCCAATGTTTCAAAGAGAGATTATTTTAAATGGTTATTCTTGTAAAACTTTTGGCTTTTGTTTATTACATGAAAAGCCTCGTTTCTATACATGGTATATTGGTTTATCATTTTCTATATATTTATTAATTAATTAATTGTTGTATCCCATCATGTCGTGTCCTAATTTTCAAGAATTCCTGTGACCATGTCTTACTTTTCTATGTTGGTGTTCGTGTCTGTGCTTCTTAGGTTTTGATACATATGATTTATTAAAATATGCCTGGATTGTAGAGTTTCTAGTCATTACACACGCACAGGCACTCCTGCTCTTCCCCCCTCTCTCTCTTGTTTGTGTACATGCATGGACAGATTGTAAATGAGTCACATTCATGTGTAAATCATGTAGTATAATATACTGTAATTTGATGTATCTTTTAAGCTCCTGTTTGTTTTTCTTTGAAAATGCCTGTCTTTGAATGATCCACATGTTATGTAGGCATTGCCGACAGTAATACTATATGTAGGAGGCAATGACATATTATTCAAGAACGGCAAGTTGCATCCTTTTGATACAATTGTTTTTTGTACAGGATTCAAGAGGTCAACAAACTTGTGGCTTAAGGTAATGATTTTGTACTTCCGGTCTCCTATTGTTAATCTTTTATGAGTTCTTCTGTGAACACAAACTTCACCACACACTTTACTACAACTTATATTTGTCAATCTATGATTGGATTACATCACTTTTATACATAGCACCGCCATTGGTACTTGGTGAAAGGTAAATTCGATTACCACTTGACACATATGCAAGTTTGCGAAAGTAAGATGCGCATAGTTTGTGTCCTTATTTTTTGGTCTTTTATTGGAGTGTTTGAAATTTAAATTCTTAATACTAAGTTTTTACTAGTTTTATCTCTATTTAAATTAAGGAGAATAGTTTAAAAAATCTATACCATTTTATGTATTAAATGATATTTTCTTAAATTTTTTAAACAAAATTAAAAGAAGAATATAAGATGAATCTAGATAGAATTAACAATATATAACAGAAGGAAGAAGTATCTTGTAACAATGAAGTTGTCTAATCATGTAGACATTGTGGTTTGAAAGGACCCATAGAGAGATTGCATCTGTGGTTGGTTTTAAACCTAAGCCCAAGTTTGAAGGCATTGAGCTTTAACCTTTAATGGTGGCTAACCTGGTACCTTTTCTTTATATCTACTTATTAGATTTCAACTCTCAAAGATTTAATTTTGGAGCATAGCAGTAGAATTCTTGATGAGGTCCATTCTAGAAAAAGCACTGGAAGAGTAGAATCCTTAAAAGACTAAAGGTCCAACTATGGAGAACTGCAGTAGGAGCACTTCCTCTAAACATAGATTTGGCCTCAAGATTAAAGATTGAAGAAGACGTGTTCCCTTTGTGGTCTAGAACTAGAAACTGAAGCTCATCTATTTAAGAATAGTATAGTTGCTAAAAAGACTTGTTTGGATGGTACTTGTTGTGGACTAAATTAAGAGATTTTCATGGCTACATCTAGTATGGACCTCATCAAACTAATGGTAGAACCACCAACCCAGTTGTTAGGAAATCATGTGAATAAGGAAATTGTTGAGGACATCCAATTTATGATGAGGCACAATAATTGGGAATCAGGCAGCCCATAATTTGGCTAGTTGGGGTTTTTGTTTCTCACTCAATTTTTGGGCTTTTTATTTATTTATTTTTATTTATGCAATTGAGTCTCCCTAATTCTGTGCTCAGGGTGATTGAGCTCGACTCTGCTGTTTAATTTTTATTTTGTGTTTAGTCCTTTTTGTTTTAATATATATCTACTTATTTTAGCCAAAAAAAAAAAAAAATTGTAAAGACTCACTTTTTAATAGAAACTAGTCACAGACCCATGCAATGCATGGAAATAAATAATTATTTTGTATTGTAAGGTATAATTTTTTCTCTAAATTTTTTTGAAGATAATTTGTTCTCTCTAAAACTTAAACAATTTCTATTCGGTCTATTATGTCTACTTTGGTTCTATTCGGTCCAAATTGGTCCTATTCAGTCCACTTTGATCCACTTTAGTCCTATTCAGGCGATTCGGTTTACTTTGGTCCTATACGGTCTACTACGGTCCTACTCTGTGAATTCTGTCCACTTCGGTCCATTTTGTCCTCTTTGGTCTAATTTGGTCCTATTCAATTCATTCGATCCACTTTGGTTCTATTCGGTCCAAATTGGTCCTATTCAGTCCACTTTGATCCACTTTAGTCCTATTCAGGCCATTCAATTCACTTTGGTCCAATACTTTCTACTTCGGTCCTACTCTGTCAAGTCTGTCCACTTCGGTCCTATTCGGTCCACGTTTCTATTCGGTCCATCCAGTTCTATTCTCTCGATTTGGTCCAATTTGGCCCATTCAGATCGCTTCATTTCATTTTGGTCTGCTTTTTTACATTTTTGATATCATCTTTTATGAGTTCTCCTTTGGCCCAGCCTAATTAAAAACCTCCCATAAACCCTATGAAATTTCCAATTAGCTCATTGGGCCAGAATGAATTTTGAATGACTTAGGACAGATCAAGCCAGTCCTTGCATCTTTCGTAAAGCTAAGGTATATTTGGGCCGGGTGGGAAGAGGAGAATAACTTCAAAAGGGCATCCTTTGCCCTGGTTGGATATATATATATTTGAGGGATTTGTAATGGCTTGTTTGGATGGAGGGAGTAGAGTAAAGTTTACCAAAAATTAACTAATTTTTGGCAAAATCTACTCCACTCCCCCTCAATCCAAACAAGCCCTAAAGGATACCATACTCCCTCAAAATTCTCTCTCTATCTTTCAATTTTCTCAAATTAGGGAAATTTGAAGACAGATAATATCAAATTTAATTTTTCTTTTGGGGACTTTCCCTTTGCTTTTATCAATTTATCATACTCTTTAATAAATCTCCCTTAAAAGTTTCCGTAATGTTTTAGTAGAGATTGTGGTATATTTTTGAATTAAAATCCTCTCCCCTTCCTTATTTGTGTTTGTTTTGACTTGTTTTGACGTGTTCGTTAAAATATATATATATATATATATATATATTTATTTATTTATTTGTTGATGTCCATAATATCTTACTATTTTCTTTCCTTTTCATTTAATAAATAATCAAGGGTAGATGTAATCTTCTCTCTTTTTTGCTTATTATTTATAAAAATATCTACAAAAAGAAAGGGGATAACTATTTCTTTTATCTCCCCACCCCAACCCCCTCCCCTCCTATCAATTTCCTTCTAAATTCTCAAACATAAAATTGAGGTCATAAACTCATAATGACCCAAATTCAAAGTGGGACGGACTCAATCATAAAATTTGCAATAATTCAAAAGCTATTTTTCGAAAGACAAGGCAGTTCCAAAACATCCCAATTAAATGAGATGTAGAACAAGAACCCACAAACCACATCTTTCATTGCATGCAGGATGAACCTGTTAAGAGGAAATGTATTATGTCTTTAGTTGTAAACAACATTATATATGTTAGAAAAGTCTAAAACTGGAGTATCATTAATATATTAAAAAAAATAGACCAACCCACTTTGAAACAAGCAAACTTACAATCTATCAAAGAATTGGTCTCCCACGCATGGTGAAGGAGAAAAAGAGAGGAAACAGGCTGCGCCAATGTGGCTAGTTATTGTGTTTTCAAATGACGACCAGGTCTCAACTCTCAACCAGTAGTGGTGTGGGTGTGGAACTATCTATGTTTTTGTCTATGCACGCGTGTTTCATATGTGCCCATCGACCCTATATATATCAGTTATTATATTTATTGTATGTATGATATATGTCAAATTATGAAAAAATCAATATTTAAAGGGAAAAAGGCAACTCCAACAATAATATATATAGAAAGAGAGAGAGAATAAAGTTGTCAAAAAACATCATTTCAAAAGCCTCAACTTTCTTGAAAAAGCAAACATTCACTCCCCCACTTTGGACGGTTTTTCTACTCCGCACTTACTGAAGACTTTGCATCTTTCTCTTAAGTTTCAACCATAAATCTGTCTCTCTCAGTTACAAGATATAATTAGATATAATATAATCATAATAAACTGAAAAGTGTTGTTAGTGCGTGGCATGGCCTTCTATTGTTCATGACTTGTTACCCTAGCTCAACGCCAAAGGACCTTTTTATCAATATCCGTACCACACACGTATTAATAAATAAAAATCTATATATAGTAAGAAAAACAATTTAATACTTTAATTGAAATTGTATTCTAATAATAAAAGAATAAAAATGATATAAAATTACTTGGTGAAAACACATAATGTAAAACCGAACTTTTGTCAAGCCAAAAAAAATGTAAAAAAAATAGTTATTAATCGAGTTTGTCAAACAATATTTTAAATTCTTGAAAACTTTGACAATAGAGCTTCACTTAGAGCAAACTACACTAATAGTTTTTTTTTTTTTTTTTTTTGAAGGCGCTACACTAATAGTTTTGTTGTATTTATAATGCCAATTGGAGAAAGTGAGTATGCCACACAACATGTTTTGTTTCTTTTTTTCTTTTTCTTTTTTTGAAGGCACTACACTAATTGTTTTGATGTATTTACAATGTCACTTGGAGAAAGTAAGTATGCCATACAACATGTAACACCTAGGTTGTTTCATAGAGTTTATAAGCACAATGTGGATTAGAGTTAGTTCAAATGGTAAAGTACATTATCAATGAACCTAGGTTCGAATTCTATTTACATTAAAAATGAATTGATGTCTTGGTCTGATAATAAAAAATAATTATCATCCAGAGAAAATGTGTGTGTCTATAATATAGTATGAAAAAAAAAAAGTTTTAATTGCATTTTTCCCCTTTAATTATGGTGTAGTTCTAATGTCTCTTGTCCTTTAAAATTGAGCAATGTCTCTCTTTAACTATTAATAATAAGCACTTTTATCCCATTTCTTTAGGAAATATCACAAAATTTGATTTGATTTGATTTTTGTTAAATATAACAAAAAACTTATTGGTAGAGGGCAAAGTGCTATTTAACAACCATGCGGGTGGGACAGGGGGAAGGGGGGTTGGGAGAGAGAGAGAGAGAGAGAGATTGCTCTATTTTAAAGTTTAAAGGGACATTGCAACTACACCATAGTTAAGAGAGGAAAGTGCAACCTTTTTTTTTGTTTTCATAAAAAGTTAAGCTTATGGTATTGGTAGTTGCCATATAATTCACATTTTCCTTTATCAAAGTTAGTCCCACCAACCTCCTATATGATATCCCTTCATTAACTTGATACATGATTGACTTGGTATGTTTGTAACAAGAGATACTTTCTCCATTAACATTTCAGTTCTATCGTTTCTTTTTCTAATAACAAAAATTGTAATAGTATATTAGTGCCACATATATATTATAGCCAAAGAGGAGATTACAAGAACCTGCTTTTTTGGTAGTGGACAGTACACTCACACAGACAAACCATATTTTTAATGAAGCTAACAGATGGGCTAATCTTTTGGCTAGGACGGAAAAGAACAAAGTGTTAGAGTGAAAGAATAAACCCCAATGTCCTCCCTTTATGTATCAAGATTGCTCATGGCCTAGTGAACTAGTTCTCATTAATATATAATAATCATCACCATATTTCACAAATATATATATATATATATATATATATATATATATATATATATATATGTACCTTGAATTCTTCAAATCCTTAGTATTTTGTGGATGACTATTTGAGATTTTATATATCATTTTATTTTTAAATAAGTTTGATGTGTATTAATATTCTTTTTATAAACAGCGGTGTCGACTTAAATATGATCCGAACATGACCCGTATTCATTTAGCTTTAACTCATAATCCAAATATGATCTGATCTCGTTTGTCACCACTAAATGCTAGTAATAATCTCATTTATAAAATATTTTAATTTTTAATTTTTAATTTTGCAATTATTGACAACACATGAATTTATTTGCATTGTCCACCAACATATTCTCTCTCCACGTTAAAATGCTCCAATAGCACCAAATAATTATGCTTTGCATATAGATATAATTTCCAAAAACAAAATGTTCCAAACTTCCTATCAAATCATATCTAAATTTTAGGTTGGGTTGGGGAGAGATTTTTAAACCATGTTTATTACCTCGAAAATGCCCAGAAGTTTATCCCTTGAGGTTCAACGGGCCCACAACATACATTTAGCAACAACAAAAAAGGGCCCACTACTAATCATATCATCAGGAAATCAACTTTTGTTCCATCTTTGAAATGGTCAGGTGAGAGACTCATCAAACGAGACTATATATATATTATTCTTTTGCAGAAAGACTCAGAAACTATCGTGCTGCACACCCTTGACCCTTTAAGCATTGGAGATTTCCACACTATTCATAACTTAAATTACACTGCATAATGCAACACTCAAACCCTACCAAACTTCCTAGTCCATGCCTTTTCTCTGTAGGCAATAAAATCTAGCAACATATATATATAATCTGGCAGTATCTAGCACTGCCAAAGTTTGGGCCCCAAGGGACCTGTATATTTGAAGGGAAAGAAGAGGACAGCTTTGTCCTTCTGTTCCTGATTTTATTCTCCATTTCTATGCCTAAGACTTTTTTTTTTTTTTTTTTTTTTTTTTTCTGGCCAATATTCTGGTGAATTGTGATTTTAGTTATTGATTCTCAGATGTATCCAACAATCACAAACTTAAGATCACGTGCTTCTTAGTTCTTAGCGGGCGTATACATAATTTGGATTCGCTTGGAACTGATTCCGACTTGTGTCTTGTACTTATGTGAGCACACATGCCCTATTTTGTATTGATTACCAATTTGATTATTTGAGAAATGAATGGTTATCTCTTAACTTCTTTAGGCTTTTTATCTAATTCTGTTTAATTTCTTAATATTGAGTTGTTTTCAGAAAAGCAATATGATAGTGATATATCATATATTGCTTTACTAATTAAATGGATTTGATGGTCAAATAGTTTTGTAGTGCGGGCGAACTTATTCTCTTGTTAGACATTGTGTAAAGCATGGAAATATAAATTTGTTTAAGCAAAATAGTTGCACTGATTGAGGATAAAAAAAAAAAATATTGTACTTAAATTATAATCATGAATTTAAGATATCCATGTCATCATGATTTGGAATACTAATTAAAGTTGAATATATTTGAGATATACTTAGCCAAGATAAGTTTTGAGATTCACCTGCAATTAATGAATTAAAAATCATCTAACCATCAAATGTCCTAGGATACAAACTGCATCCAAAAATAATACTTATAATTAACAGCAATGGTGATATACATATATATTATTAAGGATGAACCTTATCCAGATAAAAAGAAAAATAAGTATTATGTACAAACTCCATAGTAATTGCTAAAGCTGCATGTAAATCAGCAAATCATATTCTATTAACTCTTAAGTTATAAGAAATTAAGATGAATAATATTCAATTCCAATAATGAACTACAAGGCAACATGCATATGACTTATTGTTTAACTAAGTTAATCAAGCTAGATAGAGAAAAAAACAAAAACAAAAAGCTAGAACATTGAAAGAGTCTCTTTATTGGGTTGGCAAAAGTATGATGTACCAAAAATGTGTAATATCTTTGATTCTTTATTCCTTATAAAATTAAAACCACGTATGTGATGGATCTTTTTGGGTACAAGATTGGAACTTCTCATAGGAGCATATGAATTATTTGAATAAAAATGCCAAAATTCAGTTTGAGAGACCATAAGTTGAGGAGACATCATGATGGGTACTTGGACATGTTCAAGACTTGCTATTGGCTGTCTCTGGAATTTCCCCTCCCCTAAACGACATAGCGTTGTCGGCTATAGCTATGAATCAAAACCCCACCTACACCGACGTGTCTTCCCTTACTCCACTCACCCTACACGTGTCTTTTGCCCATTGTTAAAACATCAAATTACACTACTGCCCCCTCCTTCCATTATTAGCCATCCCAAGTATTTGGGGTCAGACATGTCAAACGGGTTACATTGATTTGGTCGGATTCGAATAAAAACGAGCTAACAACCTATGGTCATAATTCGATTTTTTAAATGTTAGATTGACATGTATTTTTTTTTTTACATAAAAAATACAAAATAAAAATAAAAATAAAACCTCTTTTTTAAGAAAGAAACTGCATATTGTTTTTCTTTTATTATGAATAAGAGAATAAAAAGAACAGAAAAAAAAATATATATATGTAGACCATATCACATTATCAATCTTGTTTATGTGCACTTGTTTTATGAAAAAATACATATAAATAAAGTTTGATTAACTACAAAGATAACTATATATATAAAATATAACATGTTGGATAAAAAAAGGTAAAAACTTAATATGAATTGAACAATCGACTCAACGATAGTTGTAGATCTAACGGTGAAAATATTCATATTTGCAAATTGAACCATAGTTGGCAAGTAATTTTGTAAGTATTTCATATACAATACCATAGTTTAATATAACTTTAGTATACAATGAACACAGGTAAATAAAGAACTACTTTTATCTTTTATAAAACTATGATTATTTATAAATGGATTAAATATTATCTTCAAATCCATGGAACTAGCTTCAAGTGCAAATTAAAACTTCTACATTATTTAAAAAGACAAGATCGATACTTAGTAATAATTTTACCTCCAATACTAAAAGAAGAAATGAAAGAAAAGAGGGAAAAAATCATATGTTAAGTGTAAAGAACCAAGTTGCTTTGAAAAGTGAGTAGAGATGAAAGAAAAGAGCAAAAAATATCTCAAAACTAAAAATTCATGTGTTAAAAATGGGTTGACTTGCCTGAATTGTGGATCAACCCAACTCATCCTTTATTTGCCAAAAAAAAAAAAAAACTACTGTAGATATCGATATTTTTCCTTTGAATTCAGGCGAGTTAATGGGTGCAAAAATTTTACCAATCCTAATTTGCATGAGCATTGCCATTAATTTAGTTTTCTACAAAATCTTGCTCCATCTTATTAGGTATAAAATAGTTAAATATTCCAATCTTTACATTAAATCACTAGATGAGACGAGTTATTGTACTGTAACTTGTTAGTGAAATTCTTCCTCTCTTTTTTGGCTATAATAAATATGTATATCCAAAAGTGGCTAACTAGAATAAAAAAAAGTACATTTTTAATCGAAATTAAATTAAATTAAATTTTGAAAGAGTATGATATGAATGCTCAAAAGACTCTCTCGTGCATGATGATTATCATATCCTCTTTGATGAGAAGTCTAGAATATTATCGGTTGGTTTATAAAATTTGGATGGGCTTTTTTTTGTTTCAAAATCATTTATGTAAAAGTATGATTGTACTTAGAAAATTAATGCTTTAAAAGATTATACATAAAACTGACCTTGAAAACATGTTAGGAGCTATATATAGACTGCTTTCTTAGGGCCTTAAGCATTTGACCATTTAAGGTTATTTGATTGGTGCATAAAAAAAGAATATATCTCATGAAACATTTATCTCACAATAGGTAGAACCTACACATTTTATGAAAAATTTCTCAATAAAAAGAACTTACAACTTATAAGATAGTTTTCATATAAAGGATGATAATGATAAACGACGATCATTTTAGCTCCTAAGAATAAGAACAAGGGTTTAGAATGCGGCATGTTAATAATCATGTATTTGGAAGAGCTTATTTTTATGAGAAATGATATGTTAATAATATTTTTACAATATTTTTATAACAAATCTTAAGTGGCAGGTTGTTACTGGTTAGGAGCTATATATAGACTGCTTTCTTAGGGCCTTAAGCATTTGACAATTTAAGGTTATTTGATTGACGCATAAAAGAAGAATATATCTCATGAGACATTTATCTCACAATAGGTAGAACCTACACATTTTATGAAAAAGTTCTCAATAAAAGGAACTTACAACTTATAACATAGTTTTCGTATAAATGATGATAATGATAAACGACAATCATTGTAGCTCCTAAGAATAAGAACAAGGGTTAAGAACGCGGCATGTTAATAATCACGTATTTGAAAGAGCTTATTTTTATGAGAGATGATATATCCACTATATTTTTACAACATTTTTATAACAAATCTTAAGTAGCAGATTGTTATTGGTTATTATTGTTGCGGCAAAAAAATAATTTTTGTGATAGATTTAAATTTGAACCAATAACAATTAACCACCTATAATTTATTATGAAAATATTATAAAAAATATTATGGACGGAACATCTCTATTTTTATTATTTTATTGGATTAAAAAAAACTAGTTCTCTCAAACAAGAGAGTAGGTGTAATACCAAAAAAAAAAAAAAAAAACTCCCCCACTAGTAGTCACCGCACATAATGATTATTATCATATCATATTCAAATCACACGTCTAGAAAACCATCTCGTTGGTTTACAAAATTCAAGAAACCCAACTCCTACACGTACGTTTCAAAAGCGTCCTTTTCTGGGCCATCACCTACTATTTATAATACTTGTCTGCTAGGTTCACAGAGATCAACATCATCTTGGTCTCTGAGATCAAAGGTCTAGAATTCTACTCAGTGTTGAAAACATCGAAGCCCTGTTCTACGCCTCGCAAAACCTCACTTTCTTGAGCTACCAACATGCCCCTCTCTCTCACTAAGCTGCTATATATGGTACCCATTCTTTTTTCTGGCTAAATAAGCGTTTTATTCTTTGAGTTTATAAACCATGACCAACGTACCAAGGTCTCTCAGATACTCTTCCCTAACCCAGTTCAAGAACCCTTGGCCTTTTCCTCTTGTTTTCTTGTAAGATTTTCTCGGGAGATCGAAAAAAAAACACTAGCTAGCTAACAAGGGCTAGTCTTTCTTTCTTTATCTTTCTCTGTTTTTGTTTTCGCTTTTGCTGCAGATATGGGAAGTGGAGAGAAAAGTTTGCGAAACTTCCATCTGCTTCTGCCTCACCATCATCATCAGAAGAAGCATCATCAACAGCAAGAGATAAGAGATGTGCCAAAAGGGTGTCTGGCAATCAAGGTGGGCCAAGGTGAAGAGCAACAGAGATTTGTGGTGCCTGTGATATACTTCAACCACCCACTGTTCATGCAGCTCTTGAAGGAGGCTGAAGAAGAGTACGGATTTGATCAGAAGGGGACCATCACCATCCCTTGCCATGTGGAGGAGTTTAGGTACGTCCAAGGCATGATTGATAGGGAAAAGTCCCTTCATCACCATCACCATGTCATTCGGTGTTTTAGGGTTTGATGATGATCAAAGATTGCAGCCTTTGTTTTTTTTGACGATTTTATCTCTTTGGGTCATGTAAATTTGGAGTCTTGTAGGGTTGTTATAGATGAGATGATGATGACGACAAAAGGAGTTGCTTGCAATTGTTATCACCTTAGGAACCGTAATGAAAAAAAAAACTTATATTGCTTTTTTTTCATTTCTTTTTCTTTGTTTCTTGATTTCTACGGATTTCTGAAAAATTTCAATGTTAAAATGGACTAATGGCATCATCCACACGAATTGAGAGGGAGATTACACGTCCAAACCAAGGTAGGGCCAAAGCAGTTGCTTTAGCCCATAAAATTGCAATTATCAATAAATATAGTACAGCAACTATGCATGACATCTTTCCCAAAAACAATCGCTTATTTGCTAAGAGCAATAGCAGTGGGGTGTAAATACCCCAGTTGCTACTTTACCCACCAAATTTATAAAATGAAGCTCCAATCAGGTATGGAAACTTAAATTTTTTTTTGTAACCTTAGCATAGCAAAGGTTGTATCATTTTAAATTAATATCTTCTCTCTCCAATGGTTGTTGAGGATAGAGATAAAAATGAAATGATAAAAGAGATAATAATTTTTAATATTATTTGTTGGTATATTTTATATTATTTTAATGAGTTGTTTGTAAAAATAGAAACTGAATATTAGAGAAGTTGTATAATAATATGGTAAAATAGATAAAGTAAGTTTTTAAAGTGTAAAATAGAACTTTTTTACTACCGCATCGCTAATGCTCTAATGTGATGCTATGCATCGTAGATTTTCTTTCACCCTTAATTTCATTACTTAGGGGGCAGAATCATTATTTTAGATAATGGTAATTTCTTATACTCCCCCTAATTATCACTGATGCAACCCTTTTTTTTTTTAATAATAAAAAACCCAAACTGTAGTGACTTTTTATGAACTCTCAAGTAGTCAAGTACGGGTGAGCTACTTTCTCCCTATCTCTCTCTCTCCCTTGCTCTCAATTTTTTTTTTTTTTTTAGGATTGATGACTATTACCGATAATTATCTCATAAACCAGTTCTATGTTTGGATTAACTTTTTGTTAAAAAGTGTATTTGTTTATTATTAATAGAAAATAAGCTAATCCAATAATTATCCAAACCTGCACACTATCCAATTAATAATAATCCAAATCAACAGTCAATTGAAAACCTCAAGCGCTTTCCCACTTCCTGTAAGAAGAACTTGCTAGAGTGAAGGGGGGTACTGGTATGAATCATAATTGAATTCAAGACTTTCGTCCAATCCCTATCCTGCATGTAGCTGAACTATATCACTGAGAGTTCTTTGGAACAAGTGAGAGCTTGTATTACTACTAGGCTATGGATGAGACTGAACCGAAATGCTCTCTCTCTTTTGGATTTTTGGTACGTTTATTGTTGTTTGGACCTCATTGAATTGGGTTGGTGATGTAGGAGTATAGACCCTCAGAGGGATTGTCAGTAGGTGGGTGCATGAGCTCCACGTTAGGTAAGTTTCCCGTTGAAACCAAGGTTTGTAGGTGACACCGTGCATTGCCCTTGATAGAGAACACAAAAACAAGCGACCTTTTGGACCTTTTTTTCAGATTGTAGTTGGTTTTATTAAGACTATTATAGATGGTTCAGGAATTACAAGATTTCCCTAGGCCTTAGCATTTTCGTTTCCTTGTATATGTGATTAGGAAAGAGAGGATGTGGTACATCAAAGAGTGATTTCACAAAGTCCCATGCTCACAAATGTGTGGATTTCCACATATTGCGAAAGAATGACATCATACAATGACTCTTATAAGATAAATTTATGATGTTAAGAGGCAAAAGCAACGTGGCCGTTGTGATAGTGAGGCTATGCTGATGTAAATTTCATTTTAATTAAAAAGCTTGAAAATTTTTCTCATTAATTTATGAGTTGGCATTGAGGTACCTTTGCTTTTTAGTGCTATTTATACGATATTCTTAGTTATTTCTGTGATAGTGACTGTTGGGAAATTAAATATCATCTGGAACCATTCAATTTGGGCAAATTATTTAAAATTCAAGGGCAGATAACAAACAGAGAAAAGTTGTTCTGCTAATTAAATAATTTCAACTTAAATTTTCATATTGAGGTATGATTTTTATTTTGTTTATTAACTAATGTTAATGTTTGAAGGGGTGTCATTAGAAGGGCATCTCAATATGATGTACATTGCTTTCTTTTTATTTTTCTTATTTTATTAGTTGATGTCATTTGATTTGATTTTTTTTTTTTTATGATGAATACAATGTGAATTAGAAAGATGACGGAATCTAACATTTGCATATTTCAATTATAAAAAAGTAGAACTACAGTGGCAATTATGGATTTTAATTAGCTCAACTAATAAATTTTTTGAATAAGAGATTTAGAAATCGAACATTGCCTATACAAAAAATCAATTGGTGTCCTAGTTTTATAATGATAAAGATCTAATCATCATAGAACAGACGCTATAAGATAAAATCCTTTTTTTTTTTTGACTCTCTTTAAAATAATTAGCTTGCCAACTCCAGTTATAGTAATTTTTTTTCATTTTCTTGGCATTATATTTTAATTACTTACCATAAGAATTTTTTGAGAAAAGTTTAATTGCTTACCATAGACTACAAGATTCATGTATTTTCGTTTATTGCTTAAGGATGTATCATGTATGAAGCATGCCAAGTCAAATCACATGAGTGATGCCTTACTTCCAATTTAAAATAATTAGTTAAGTATTATTGATTTGAGGCTAAGAATTGTTTAGATCATATTAAAGACATTATAGGGTATATGTGTTCGCCCCTCTACTACTCGTGGACATGGGAAAATGGTTAGTGTACATGATACTTAGTCTTGAACCTATATATATAAAATAGATGTTTAATTATAAAATATCAAATTCAAAAATTTTATAATTAGAGAATTTGTGGACAATAATATGTCTAATTTAATTACATTTTGTGTATAGATTTAAATCTCATTGTATTTATAATAATAATAATACTATAAATGACCTTCTTCTGAAATGCCAGCCCTACTTATTTGAATGTAAGCTCTGATGTAGTTATCGGAGGTCATGTGTCGCTTTCTCTTTACCCCTTTATGACTCGTCTCAATGTACGGTCATTAATTCCTTGATTTTTTTGTTGTTGTTGTTGTTGTTATCCAACCGAGTTCTAACTCGCTTCATTTAAACTCCAATTTTCTTGTAATCATTATACTTGGTAATACCCCGCTTCCTTGTAACTTATATATATATATATATATATATATATATATATATATATATATATATATATATATATATAAAATCAATATGCCAAATCTGCATTTACGTGGTGTTTGGATTCGGATTATTGTGTCCACGTTTTGTTTAAACTACGTTTCAGCTTTTTTTTTTTTCTTAGATAGCGCTTCTTGCATTGTTCGTTGTCCATGAACAATGAGGCTTATGAATAGTGCTAAGCTGGCGTTTCACGCCTTTTTTTTTTTTAAGTCGTGATTTTTGACTTTTTTGCACACTAATGGGTCCCTGAACACTGTTTATGAAACCCACAAACTTCACTTTTCAAGAACTTTTTCATTAAAAATGAGACTCACGGTACTATTTACACATTTAAAAATTATTTTACTATAACAATATTTTCAGTTTTCAGCTGTATCCAAACAAACTTTATTAAGTGCACATATTATAAGTGTTTAATGTTGAAAAGAGTGTAGCTTGTGTTCAGGAGAAGTTTTCACTGAACATGTTAAATTACAGACACATATCTACTTTTAGACACTTATTCATAATCCAATGAATCCAGCAGAAACTTCCACTAAATACAAGTCCTTTCCCTGTTGAAAATTATCTCATATGCTTACCTTTCACAAACAAGCAAACCCTCACAAACGTGGGACTCATCATTATGAGAGGCTTTTTCCATGAAGTAGGTACAAGAGATAGCACTTCTCGTTCGAAGTGTCAATCCTATTTGTACACAAGATTTGACACAATTGTCACATGTCATTTTTCCTTGACCCTCTATGACACATCTCCCAATGTATTGTCATTAGTTTCTTGATTTTTGGGTTATTATCCAACCGAGTTCTAACTCCCTTCATTTAAATTCCAATCTTTTGGTAATTACCATATCCAGCAATGCCATGTAATTTGTATCTGTGATCAATATATAATATTCGTAGTTTTCCTTCTTAAAAAAATGTCGAATTTGCATCACATTTTACTAGGCACACGTAGCTTCCTCTCAGCGCCATGCGGCACTCAACAATTTGCTAATGCATTCTTTTTGCAATAGACAAAATTTATAAAATGTTTACATTCTAAAAAAAAAAAAAAAAAAAAACGAAAGTGTTTTTTTATTTATTTATATATAAATAAAGTGGTCCTAAAAGATTAAACTTTTCCCCTTTCCCAAGCCATACTGTTCCTAGCCATAATCAAGCACCACAATCTGCCAACATGACTAAATAGTGAAAGAGTGAGATTGATTAAATTTTTTTTATTATTGTTCTTTTTGTTGGGTTACAGAGATTGTAATATTGTAACTCATGCTCTAGTTAAGGTTTTTTTCTCTCCATTTCCCTTCTTTCACGTTTAATAAGTCCTCCCTCCTTGCTACTGTGCGGAAAGCTTGGGAGAGAGACACATTGCTTGTTAATTATGCTCCTTTACTGTTTAATGAAATTGACGGTTGTTTATTTAAAAAGATTAAATTTTTTTAATAAGTTATTAAAGCAGAAGAAGAATGTAATTGCTAAAATCCCTAGAGTTTAAAATTGAATTATAATTATTTTTATTGTTTTAATTAAGATGGATTACATCAGGGCTTTTAATATTTTATTTTTGAATAATTAATTAATTTCTTAACTTAATATCATTTTGGTTTAAGTACTATAAGTGTAGGAAAATTATTTTTTAGTTAATAAAAAGTCTTGTTAGGTTGTTAATTTTTTTAAAAAAGTTAATTTTACTCTTGAAAAAACTTGGAACTTGAAAGTGTAGAAATTTATTAAATTATTATTTTGAATCAGTTTTGAATAAATATTAGAGCAAATACAATTTTGCTAAAGAAATTAGTAGTCACAATCCTAAACAAAACTGTTCAAAGCAAAACCAAGTTGATTTAGAAAATCTTTCCACAAATGATGGACCATAAATTTTAGATTACCATCCAAACAATTGGGATAGACTTTTCACGTAAATTCAATAGATTGATTTAATGGACATGAAATTTGTTGTGATCTCGGATAACAAACATCACTTCTTATTCTTTTTTTAAATATAAAACATATAAAAATCCATGTAATTTTAAAAATCAAAATCAAAGAGATGTTGATTTTTATGATGTTCTTTTTTTTTGCAAATAAGATGCAGGGTTCTTAATTTAATGAAAACATGATCTATATATCCAAAAAGGAACCAACATGTCTTTAGGCGTATTGTGATACTATGGTTTAATACAAGTCCACGTAAATAGGCAATTAATCATATTTCTGCCTTATGTTAATCTGTCTTTAAGAAAAATTGGGTTCTCTCCATCTTCTCTTAGGTGGTAGAATTGTTTGTCCCTTCTAGTAAGGTGTCTTTTTCTCTCAGTATCAATGTTACGTGTAGGGCTAGTGGTTTATTTTTCTTGGTGGGGTTGGTGAAACAGTTTTTTTTTTTTTTTCATTAAAATCATCTTTTCTCTTTGTTTTTCTACACATGGATGATCTTACTAAACAGTGGAATTGCCTCTCCCTTTTTGAGAGGGAAGGTCACGACCTTTGTATTAAGAAGGATCGCCAATCTAGGGAACATATTATTGTAGCACTGTTTTTAACCCAACGAGCTTTGAACATGGATTCGGTGGCTAGAACTTTCAAGCCACTTTGGCAATTTTAAAACAGTTTCAAAGTGCTGATCAAAGGGGACCATAAAATTCTCTTTGTTTTTGATAACAAAGAGGATGTAGACAGGATATTAGCTAGCGAACCATGGAGTTTTGATAAGTTATTGGTGGTTTTACAAAGGTATGACCGAAACTCTCGCATTGAGGAGCTTAGCCTTGACAAGGCATCTTTTTGTGTCCAAGTCCACAACAGTCCCACCAGATACAGAAATAGGTCAGTGGTAGAAGATATCTGTGAGTCTATTAGAGAGATTCATCGCTCAACAGAGAACTCGGAGGGCGAAGGTGGCAATTTTATACGGGTGAGGGTTACTCTCGATGTTTATCAACCTCTTTGTTGTGGCAGAGTTATTCAGCTTGAGGAGGGAGGAAAAATATGGGTAAATTTCAAATACGAGCACTTACCTAATTTTTTCTATTGGTGTGGCTGTTTCGATCATGGTGACAAGGATTGTGATCTTTGGATCCAGAGCAAGGGTATGCTCCAAACAACATCTCAGCAATTTGGTTCGTAGCTTAGAGCTGTACCGAATTTTCACTCAAAGAATAGGGTGGTTTGTGTCTTGGGTTTCTATGAGGACAGAAAGGAAATCCTTCCACACGACGGAGGGGGGCTGAGAAGCAACGCCCAATACCAGTTTCACCACCGGTATTGAAGAATCAACCAAACAAGGAAACTGCAAATATGGGGGTGGATTTTATGGATTCGTCTAATTTAGATCCTCAAAAGTCCATGGTTTTAAAAGAGCAATCATTGCCTAATTCTCGAGATCCCAGGATTACTGGAGATTCTTTCTTACAACAACTTTTGGAAATTCACAAAGATATTGGCTATAATGAGAATTCCTTGTTTTCAGTTCATGATGCTGACTCATGTAAGGAAAACTCCTCATGTGCCATCTTGGATAGAGAAGGAGGGGTGTTGGATGAAATTCAAAACTTGTCATGTGTCCCATCTCTTGTGACCCCATTACATCAGGTCTCCTTAACACCCCTCCAAGATATTTCATATTCTACTAACATATCTGGTGTTGCAGATAAGTCCCCACAGCTCACATGGAGACGTCTTGCTCGTCTATCTGTTAGCTCCCATCTCACAACAGTTGACTCCATAGGATGTAAACGTCCAATATACATGGTTGTTGATCAATACGAGTTACCAAGTAAGAAGACACTGGTTTCGAGTAATGATAAGGAGAATCACCTTGAATTGGCGGAGATTGGTTTCTAGTCTCACCAAACGCAATGAGTTGCAACTGCCATGGGCTTGGGAACCAACGTACAGATCAAGAGCTTATGGATTTGGTGTAGGCAAAAGCTCCTTCTCTCGTGTTCTTAACCAAAACATGGGCAGACGAAGAAATACTAAATTACGTACAGGAACGCATCCGTTTTGATCAGAAGTTTTTTGTTAGGAGAATTAACAAAGATGGAGGACTGGTGTTGTATTGGAAGGAAGACAGTAAGGTAGACATCAAGACTTCTTCCCTGAACCATATTGATGTCACAATCAATAAAAACATAGAAAAAGCATGGAGATTCACGGGTTTTTATGGTGAACCTGAAACCCATAATAGGTTTGAATCATGGAACCTCCTCCGACAGTTACATGGCTAAAGTTCTTTACCTTAGTTGTGTGTTGGTGATTTTAACAAGATAACTAAACAAGTAGAAGAGTCAAGAGGCAGACTAAGACCTTACCATCAAATACAACTATTTAGAGATGTTCTCGATGAATGCGGTTTCATGGATTTGGGGTTTAAAGGCTTCCCTTTCACGTGGAGTAAACACTAGCAGAATGGTCTCTCTATTTGGGAGAGGCTTGATAGAGTAATTGCTTCTCATGAGTGGTTCACGAAATTCCCAAGCATGAGGGTACACCACATTGGCAGTACCACTTCTGACCATAAAATGCTGTGGATTGACCGAGTAGAGCTTGATTTTCAACAAAAGAAAAAAAATTTCAGATTCAAGGAGATGTGGCCTAGGGACAAGGGGTGTGGGAAAATAGTTGAAGGAATGTGGCAAGCTAGTTATGAAGGAGTAGAAACTACAAGGGTGCTGAGGAAAATTGAATCTTGTGGGAATGAGTTGACACGATGGAGCCGAAATTGTTTCGGCAATGTAAAAAGAGAGCTGGAAAAGAAATGGAAAGAATTGGCACGGGTTGAAAAATTAACTCTACGAGGAGGAAGTGCAGATCGACTGGTTGCAGTCCAAAAAAGAGATAAATTCTCTTATGGATAAAGAAGAGCGTATGTGGAGGCAGCGGTCACGAACATTATATATATCAAGGATGGCAATAGAAATACATGGTTTTTCCATTGTCATGCCACTAAAAGGAAGCGACGAAACTCTATTACTGGGATTAGAAACCAATCTGATGAGTGGTGTACAAAATAGGAATAGGTTGTTGGAATTTTTGTGGACTATTACCAAGAGCTATTCACTTCAACCAGCTTTTAAAGCCTACCAGATGCTTGGAGTTCCAGTCTGCAAGTAGTGACTAAAAGTATGAACTCTATACTCATCGAGGACTTCTAGCGTGGGAAGTAAAGGTTGCTCTGAAACCAATGGCACCTCTCAAGGCTCCGGGACTGGATGGAATGCCACCATTGTTCTATCAAAATTTTTAAGACCTAGTAAGAGGTGATATTACTAGTACTGTCTTGGCATATTTAAATTCGAGTTCTCTGCCTTCACCTTTAAATCATAATTTTGTAACCTTAATCCCCAAAGTAAAAAATCCGGAGAGGGTAACTGAGTTTCGCCTTATTAATCTTTGTAACATACTTTACAAGATTTTTTTCAAAAGTGCTAGCAAATAGATTAAAGAGAGTATTACCTCTCATTATATCCGAGCATCAAAGTGCTTTCCTAAAAGGTCGCTTGATAACAGACAATATTTTGGTTGCTTTTGAGACTCTACATTATATGAAAAATCATAATTATGGGAATTCAGGTTTTATGGCACTCAAGCTCGATATGAGCAAAACTTATGACCGGGTCAAGTGGTCTTTCTTAAAAGATGTCATGCTTCAAATGAGTTTCAATGAAAAGTGGGTTGTTCTTGTTATGGAGTGCATTAGAACTGTGACTTACTCTCTGCTTACGAATGGTGAGTCCAAAGGAATTATTACACCCATTAGAGGTATCCGCCAAGGGACCCTCTCTCCTCATACCTCTTCCTCTTGTTCTCAGAGGGCCTTCATAGACTCATTCAGTCAGCAGCTAGTAGTGGAGACATAAAAGGAGTATCCATATGTCGGAATGGCCCAAAACTAACACATTTATTCTTTGCAAATGATAGTTTTCTGTTTTGTAGAGCTAGTACGAATGATTGCCAAAATGTACTTAAGATCCTTTGAACCTATGAACATGTATCAAGTTAGAAATTGAACTAAGAAAAAACAGCTCTCTTTTTTAGCAAATCCACACCTATGGAGATGCAAACTTAGATTATGGCGGAGCTTGGAGTGAGTGAATTGAAGCAATATGAGGAACACTTGGGTTTACCAGCGTTAGTAGGGAGAAATAAGAGGGTGAGTTTTGATCAACTGAAACAACGAATTTGGAAGAGGCTGCAAGGATGGGAAGGGAAGCTATTGTCACAAGCTGGAAGAGAACTCCTCATAAAATCGGTTATCCAGGCCATACCTACGTATGCCATAAGTTGTTTCAAAGTTCCTATTACATTATGTCATGAGATTGAAAAACTTATTCAGAAATTTTGGTGGGGGCAAAGGAGGGATAGGAGAAAAATTCATTGGGTTAGATGGAATGAGATGTGCAATCACAAAGATCAGGGAGGAATAGTTTTTAAGGATCTCACCTTGTTCAATGAGGCAATGCTTGCAAAACTCTCATGGAGATTTCTTCATGATGATCACTCTCTATTTTTTTGAGTTTTCTAGGCAAGGTTTTTTCCCAATGGGACTATCTTAGATGCAAAAGATTCAGCGTCAGCTTCATATGCTTGGAGGAGTATCCTCAAAGGGAGGGAGGTAATTTTGAAGGGAGCCTTATTGAGAGTGGGAGATGGGAAGCAAATTAAAATCTGGGAAGACAACTGGTTACCAACAAAGAATCAACCAAAAATTACTTCCTCTATGCTGTATGGGCAAGAACTTTCATCAGTGGCGGTCCTGATCAACCAATCGACTAGAAGGTGGAGAGAAGAAGTGATTGACCACTGCTTCGGGGTGGTTGAGGCAATAACTATCAAAAGTATTCCTTTGCGTTCATCCCCTCAATGTGATACTCTTATCTGGCCCTTTACTCCTACTGGGCAGTACTCCGTGAAAGCAAGTTACAGGTTCCTATATGAAGAAAACTCTACAAACCAGCCCATACGCCAAGTCTCATCTCAGTTCTCGGGTTGCTAGAAGAAATTATGGAGTTTGGAGGTCCCCATTAAAATTAAGAATTTTGTTTGGTGTGCTTGCAGGGAAGCGCTACCAACAAAGGCCAACTTGTGTAAACGAAAGATTGTTGCAGATGCACTTTGTGATAAATGTAAGGTGTATATAGAAGATGGTTCACATGCTTTATTTTTCTGTTCTGATGTGCAGGGAGTTTGGGCAGCGGATCCACAGTGGCAATGGCTACTAGTATTGCAAGGGAGCTCAACCTTAGAAATTTTCAACCATGCTCTGGAGGAAGACAAGGATCCTTCTTTATTGGCTTCCATGGGATGGGCTATATGGAACCAACGAAACTAAATTCGTTTCAATGAAGTGGCGTGCCCTTTGAACCAGCTGCTACAAGTTTCAAAATCCCGAAGAGCTGAATTCCAACTCCTTCATCTAGCCATTCCAAAGCTGCAACACAAAAAGCATACCAAATGGAAGCCTCCAAATATGAATATTTTCAAGGTTAATTATGATAGTGCAATCTTCGCCGAAGAAGGCAAAGCTGGGATTGGTGTTGTCATCCGCAACTCGGAATGAGCAGTTATGGCTTCACTATCATAGCAGATACCCCTCCAACCACTATTACTCAAGTTGAAGCTTTGGCAGCAAGAAGAGCAACCAAGTTTGCCTTGGAGATTTGCATCACTCATGCTATCATAGAGGGAGACTCGGATATTATCTTCAAAGACCTCACTAATCCAAAATCCTCTTTGGCTTTGCATGGACATTTGATTCAGGATGTAAAGCTTTTTGCTATTGGTTTTTCACATGTTAGTTTTGCACATGTTCGCCGCCAAGGGAATACTGTAGCCCATGTTTTGGCTAGACCGGCTGCTACCACGCCCAATTTAACTATTTGAATGGAAGATGTACCACCAGACATCTCTCATGTTGTTTAAACTGATTGTAACAGCCTTGTTTAATTAAAATTGAAGTCTTCTTTCTAAAAATAACAATAAAAAATAAAAAAAAGAAAAAAAGAAGAAGAAGAGGGAGGAGGTAGGACAAAATCCAAAACAAGAATTTCCTTTTTCCTTTTTATCTTTCAAAGCTTCTGCAATCCGCAGTCCAAGCTAATTCTACATCGTCTTTTTATTAATTTCATGGCTTTACTGTTGAACACAGCTCTGTGTCTGTGAAGAGGAAGCTCACGAAGAAGAAGCATAAACATGAAGAAGAAAGCTAAGTAAAATGTAACGTTTTATTTAATCTAGGTGACACCTAAACGCAACATTTTGCTTAATGAAGCTTAAGTGAAACGGTGCATTTGGTCTGATTTAAGAGCTGGTAGTTAGGCACGAGTATTAGTTGGTGATTAGCTTAACCAATTCTAACAAACTTTCCCCAATCTTTCTTGAACTGTAATCTGCATAATGTGGGTGGTTATTCTAAGTGTTTAAGTGTATATAAACTACTCTGGGTGTATAATTATTCTTTATGTAATTCAGAATCATAAATACAAGTTTCTAGATTCCTCTTTTCTCTCTCTTTCTTTTTCTCTTTTTGATTTTCTCTCCCTTTCTCACACTTTCTCTCAGTTTCTTAGATATTTTCTTTTCTATGTCTTAGTCATGATTGTTGACTTGTATTCACTATTACTCAGTTTGTGATACTGAGTTTTTCATCATGGTATCAGAGCTTGATACTGCCGTTGCTAATTAAGCTTCATCAATGGCTTCAGGCTCAACAATGGCTTCGTCTTCATCAACCTCAATCTCTTCAATGTCAGTAGGTTCAGCTGCTAATCTGGTAAATCAGCCTCTTTTACTTCTGTCTAATATGTCAAATATGATGACAATGAAATTAGATAATAGCAATTATATTGTTTGGAAACACCAAATCACCATGGTTCTTGAAACCTATTCTCTGTATGAGTTGCTTGAAGAGCCTCAACTAATTCCTGAGAAATTTCTCAAGGATTTATCTGGTTCATATACTACGATTGTGAATCCAGATTTTCAAATTTGGAAGTCTAAGGAAAAGGCTTTGCTTACCTTTATAAGTTCAACATTATCACCCACTGTTCTTGCACTCACGGTTGGATGTGCTTCTGCTATAAAAGTTTGGAAGGTACTTGAAAACAGGTTTTCCTCAGTTTCAAGATCTCATATCTTGAATCTTAAGAGTGAGCTACATAACTTGAAAAAGGAAAGTGATACTGTTGATGTGTATTTTTTGAAAATTAAAGTTGTAAGAGACAAGTTGCTAGCAGTTGGAATAATTGTTGATGATGAAGAATTGCTCCATATTGCAATTAAGGGACTGCCAAAAGAGTATAATGCATTTAGATCAGCTATTAGAACAAGGAGCATTCAGCTTGGTTTTGATGAGCTCTCAACTATGTTAAATGTAGAAAAGGAGTCTCTCAATGAAGGTATAGAGGTCAAAGATTCTATCTTTGCCTTGGCTGCATCAACTGGTTAAAAGCCTAATAGTAATTATTTTAATCAGAATCACAATAGAGGAAGATGTGGAGGAAATTTTAACAATAGAGGAGGCAGAGGTGGTAGAGGCTTCAGTGGTCAACCTTCACAATTTCATCCTTTCAATCATTTTCAACTAGGTCAATCTAGTTCTGGTGGGATTAGATCTGATAGACCTATGTGTCAAATTTGTGGAAAGCTTGGTCATTTAGCTGTGGATTGCTATCATAGGATGGACTATGCTTATCAAGGCAAGCATCCACCTGCAAAGCTTGCAGCAATGGCTACAGCTTCTAATGCTAGCCTCACTCAAGATCAGCCCTGGCTTGCTGATAGTGCAGCCACTGATCATGTCATAGCCAGCCTTCACCATTTAAGCTTCCCAAAGCCCTACACCACACAAGATCTACTTACAATTGGTAATGGTCAAACCTTGCCTATCACACATACTGGAATAGCCTTCCTCTTTCTCTGATATTTAACTTAATAATGTTCTTAGAGTGCCATCCATTGCATCCAATCTTGCATCTGTTCATAAATTGTGTCATGACAATAATTGTTGGTGCTATTTTGATGAAAATATCTTTTCAATCCAGGCCTTGGACATGGGGAGAATTCTCTACCAAGGCAAGAGTGAAGATGGTGTCTATCCCATCTATCCTCTTCGAGCATCTCAACTTTCCTTCTCCCCAAAGGCTTGTCATAAGGCTTCTAAGTCATTTGTTTTCAATAAAACTTTGTGGCATATGAGACTTGGTCATCCTAATGACCAAGCTCTCCACTGTTTGTTTCCTAAGACCAATTTTGTATAGAATAATATCAATGATACTGATCAATCTTGTGTTCACTGCTTATATGGTAAAATGCACAATGTTCCTTTTACAAATTCTCATTTTAAGGCTTCTTTACCCTTTGAACTTGTGCATTCTGACTTGTGGGGTCTTGCTCCTGTTGTTTTTATCAATGGCTTTAGATATTATATACGGTTTGTTGATCATTATTCTAGATTTAGTTGGCTTTATCCCCTGAAATCTAAATCTGAAGCCTTCACTAAATTTGTTCATTTTAATGCTATGGTGACAAATCAATTTTCATTAAAAATCCAAACTTTTAGATCTGATGGAGGAGGTGGAAATTTTAATATGGAACGTCTAGACACTAGGATTTGACCATTGTTTTACTTTCAGAATATAAAGTGGACTTCTTTTTTTTGTTATTGTGAAAATCAGAATATGGACCATTTTTTTGATAATCAGAATATGGACCATTAATTCTTTTATACAAGCAGAGGTCTTATTTTTTACCAATCTAAACTTATCAAAAGCATTATAATAGAATAGAAGACACATATTCGGAAAGACCTTGGGTAAAACTAGCAAGCACGAGCTGGTCCAAAGTGGGGGGAAAAGCAAAGTATGATTAGGGTGTGTGTGTATATATATATATATATTTTGAGAAACTAGTATTTTTTATATTTTTAGTGTGAACAAAACATGTGTAGTAGTACCATATAATATAACTTTCTTGGTTGATTTCTTTATAATTCTTGTCACTGGATTTTTCTTCACACGATTTTTCTGACTTCAGTTTAACATGAAACCTTTACACATTTGTGAAAGGTAAAAGTAAAATAAAATAAGTAAATAACAGATAAAAAGTTTTAGTACGTACATAATCTAACATTAGATTTTTTTAATTATTTAACAATTATTTTAATAACGATCAAAATCTGAGTTGCTAACCATGATGGGACAGATCTCAGTGATTAAACAATTAAATAAACCTCTTAAAGAATAATAAGTAGCAAAATCCAAAGTTCTGGAACTGGAGAAAAAAAAATTGGGTGAAACATATACATCATAGAAAGAACAATATTTGAGTTACACTGTCTCGGTCTCACTTACCGTTGATTTTTTTAAATTTTTTTTGGCTTATGTTATCTCGTTGAATTCAATAATTAAATTTTGTTTACATTACAAGTGTGCCATTTTTTTTATGTTATAGTTCCCCCAAATAGTTTTTCCTTTCCTCTTCTCGTCTGTCCTTTTTTCCTTTTAAATTGTGGATCAAACAGCTTCTCATTGGGCAAGAAACCCCATTTTCTTATAATGATTAAAAAAGATTCGAAGATCTCAGTCCAGCTCCAGCTTTTGTTTGAATAATTTGACAATCCAAATTTGCAGTTAGCATTAAGGTCAAGCATAGCCAGCCTACGCTAAGGTCAATTAGTTGACATGCTTTAATAAAAAATATGGGGGCAAGTTGACTATGATCAATAATTGAAGCAAATTGCCAATTCTCTTTGTCTAGTGTTCTCTACTAGAAAAACGTGGTTGAATATTTTAATTTCAATTCACAATTATGACAACCCGATCGAACTATTTCTGGGAAAAAGCTAAGAAGCCAAGATTCATACACCTTCCACTTGGAAAATATATGTGCAAATGTTCGTTCCTGCACCACTTGTGAGTAATTACCACATTATTGTTTGTTATTACAGATTAGTATTGACCAAATTTGGCTCGATCATTGGAGAGAGAGAGAGTTCAATATATCAGACATCAAAATTGAATCTATGCCACATTGCCACAATGTCGTAGTGATTGTGGAAACATTCATTATGTTGTGTTTGGCCCCACTTGTCCTCAAGTGTTAGCTCCTTCCTTTTAAATCGGTAGCAAAAAGGACATACTGCAATTATATAATAAAATAAAACCTAGGCAGCCAAATTTGTTTGAGACTTAAAAATAACAAATGCATTGAAAAGTAAATAAAAGACAAATTGATGAAAGTTGAAACTGGTATACCGAACAAGGGAGGGCCTACACTACAAGTCCTTGAAGAACCAAAAGATGATGAGCATGACTTTAGAACAGAGAACCCAAAAGAAGTCAACGTACTTCAATGCCATTTTAGTATTTTACTTCACAAGAATCTGTGCCTACCCAATAATTATAACAAGTATCATTACCATGTTAGACTGCTTAGTAGTTAGTATACATTGTGGGTTAGTCCTTTGCCTCAGTTGCCCATTAAAATTTCATTATGCATTTCTCTTCCTTTCAACTTTGGGTAGCATTGCATAATCAGATTACCAGCGTGAAGGGATAATTATTAGCAATAAGCATGTCTAATTACCTACACGTGTTTACCTAGGGTTAGACCTGAACTAAACAATCAACAGTCCAACACAAGCCAACTGCATGTGGAGCAAGGTTTTGGCAAGCTGGAACAGCTACATGTATTTAAATTGTGGCCATTGTTGAGTTAAGTGAGCATCAAGAAGCTTCAAGTCGCAAACATTAATGGAAGGCATTGCTGCATAAGCATGTGGTTTGCTTCTTCCCTTCTGGAGACAATTTATAGAAGATCTAATCCAACTAGAAACATTATTAGCAAATCCTTTCCACAAGTTAATTGGTAAGAAAATCGTATTATTATTTTCATTTTACAACCAACATATATTCAAACTTACAAAATCTATAAACAGTTCATTTTCATGAGTATAAACCTTTTTGATTTCAAAAATTAATGAATAGTCACAATCTGAGCTCGAACCCACAGAAATGTAAAAAAAAAAAATAAGGGTATGAGCAAGCAGAAATACTTCAATATAAATACGATTGCAATCCCAGAGCTGGCTCAACTAATATTCACTTATACACATTTTCTTTACCCCATTCCCAAAGGAAAAAAAAAAAAAAAGAAAAAAAAAATTCCTGCAAACCCTCTAAATCCCATGAATTTAAACTATATCTCAAACGCTAAAAAATTAATGGTGTCTTGTGTTTGAACTACGCAGTGTTACACCATGCAAAAATTTTGTATATCCAAGTAAACTTAGTTTTCCATCTGAGTTTCGAATCCAATCTTTGAGTATAGAATAAGCTGTCGGGCCAAGATTCAATTCCTGCAGTAACATGTACCAGATATGAGCCAAATCACATTTTTACACACATAAGAAAGAAAGACCAATGACTAGGAAGATGCTCCAAGAGCCATAACAGTTCATACCCTTGCCAATTCTTCCACTGATATGACGCGGTTACCCTCCTGTTCAAAATGCTCAAAAGCAGTGGAGGCAATCTGTTCCCACCCATCAAGGGCCTCCAATTGATGTGTACTGATTGCAGCAGCACAAAACTCTTCAAAGTCCATCTTTTTATAAGAGAGTTGTTCCATCTGAGAAAAGAATTAAGCAGAAAAATATGAATGTGGTCATTGTCAATTCTTAAAAGGGCAAAAAATAGAAGAAAAGGGGGGAAGAAAAACAGATGCACAAAAAAAAAAAAAAAAAAAAAAGTTTCCAGAATTGAACCAGATCAAAAAAATTAACCATAAACAAAAGATGGCCTGGCCCCAGTTCCAAGGGTTCTGTATTATAAGTCTACTCATATCATAACTGAATTAGTTGATTCTCTTTTGTCTATTGGCTGGCCAGTTTTACACAACCTTTGCATGTTATGCTTAAATCTCAAGTCTCTAAGTAGAACAACTTGCTATAAATATGCGAATTGAGATCAGATAATTTCTGACCCAGATTTATTTCAAAATCGATGATAAGTTTCTTGAAAATATAATTCTTAACCTAGCAGAAAGATTTCCATACAGAGCTTAAGGCATTTAGTTGCCATGGTACAAAACATATTGTAGAAAAATCTGCAATAGCAGTATAATTATAAGACTGTGGCTCGGGAACCATTGGTCTGAGGTTCACCTCTACCAAATTACTGATGCGTGAGGTTTGTGAGTAAGTATCTGCCCACACATATGGAAAGCAAAGGATAATCAACAATCCAATGCACACACTCAATTTCACACCCTACTAAGTTGTCAACTGATGATGGGAGCAACATCACTTTCACACGGATTCACCATTGACACTTAAGTTATTATGCACTAATTACAACTTGACACATTAATTGTGTGTGAAATTGGGTGTGTCCCTAGACTTATTGAAAAAGTTAGAACTATTTATTATTATTATTATTATTATTATTTTGAGAAGTAATAAAAGTTTTATTGAAAAAAAGTACATCATATTCACGATGGTGAACAAATTGTACTTGAAACAATTACAAAAAAAATAAAAAAGAATTAATAGATTGTAGGAAATCAGAAATGGAAATATATTGCGTAAAACCCCAAATCCGAGACCACTCCAACAAAGTCCCAACTAGCAAAGACTTCAAAAGATCAACAGGTCTCTCAATATCTTCAAAAGTGCGGCTATTTATTTAGGAACCCTAGATATGCCACTAGCTGTACGATATGTCAATATCTATAGCAGAGATATTTAACAACTGAAAAGTATTCTATTAAAAGCGAAAAATATGACTTACTGCATTTATAATATCAAGAACTCTAGACTCTCTCATGGCATCTGTTGCATTTCGCACAAGAGCCTGCAAGTATTTTTGTTTAAACATAAATAAGGTTTTGTACATAAAGCAAATACAAGACAAGTAAAACTATTAATACAAAAATTAGAAATTCTTCAAGTAAAAGACCAAGCCATGCCAACAAACAGAAGAAATGATTCCCACTTTGGCACGGTAACCAATTCTAGATTGGAAAGTCAAATTAAAAAGATAGAAGCAGTTGGAGAAGGGTCATTGGGGAGAAGTATGGGAATAAGTGGGGTGGTTGGTGTACAAAATCTGTGTCTGGGGCATATGGTGTTTGTATGTGGAAGTCCATTAGAAGTGGCTGGCTGAATTTTTCCAAGTTCCTTCGGTATGATGTGGGTGATGGTACTTGTGTGAAGTTTTGGGATGATGTGTGGTGTAGGGACCGTCCTCTTAAGGAGGCGTTTCCAAATTTATACAATATTAGTAGGACAAGGGATGCTTCGGTCTCTGAGGTTATGTACTATGCAAATGGGAGAATATTTTGGGACATACAATTTCGCCGTTTAGTGAATGATGAAGAGTCACAATCTTTAGATTCGTGTATGGTTTTGATCTATTCCACAAAGGTGCAGGGTGTTGGTTCTGACAAACTTTGTTGGAAGCTAGCTAGCAGTCGAGGTTTCGAGGTGAGCGGGTATTATCACTCCCTATCCCCCTCTACTATCACTTCCTATCCCCCTCTACTATCACTTCTTTCCCATGGAAAATGATATGGCAATCGAAAGTTCCCCCCCGGGTTGCTTTTTCTCTTGGACTGCTACTTTAGGCAAGATTCTAACTATTGATAATCTTCGAAAGAGGCATTTTGTTGTTCTTGAGTGGTGTTATATGTGCAAAAGGCGTGAGGAATCTGTAGATCATCTCCTCCTTCACTGTCCTATAGCATATGAGATGTGGAGTATGGTCTTTTGCTTGTTTGGTATTTATTGGGTGATGCCGCAAAGAGTAGTGGATTTGTTGGATTGTTGGTCATGCAATTTCAGGCTTTATCATAATAAAGTTATATGGAGGATGGTGCCGCACTGTTTGCTGTGATGTATCTAGCGGGAACGGAATTCTAGAAGCTTTGAGGGCCGCGAACGGTCCATTCTTGAGTTTAAGTCTTTTTTTTTTTTTACTCTTCTCGAATGGTGTTTAGTTTTACCATCTTTTTCTTGTCTTTCCCTTCTTGTTTTGCTTGATCATTGTAATTTGGTTTCTTGATGTTTTTGTCTCTCTAGTACATTTCCTATGTACGGGTTTGTGTTCTTCTTTAATATATATTTTCCGTTACTTATCAAAAAAAAAAAAAAGATAGAAGCAGTAAATAACCGTTTTGAAATTTTCAAGAGAGACACGCCCATCTTTGTTTGGTTCTAAGAGCTTGAATTGAATTCTGAGATACACCAGCTCATCCTCTGTCAAAGCTTTTGAGAGAGCCTGCAATAATCAGGGAACCAAGACAAGCATTAGTTGGATTCTACTACAGAATTGGAAAACTCAGTCTTCAAACATTTCGTGCTCCTCAAAAATCCTGTGTGACAGTTTGATACAATTGAGGCTTTTCAACTTATGTATATGTCTCATGATTAATCCTTGAGAATTCTCTCTGATTTTTTTAAGGGATCACTCATTTTGCATTTACAAAAGGAGTGACAAGAATCCAATAAAAGTTTTCAATCTAAACCCAAAAGAAAGGCAATAAAATCTAATTACATTCCTTATTATCAAAGATAATTATCTATGACAATTCCACAATGAGCTAAGAGAATCTCTTTTGACATGACATCTATCAGCATGCCAATTAATATTCAACAAATATTGTATTAAAGTAGACACATACAGACATATGTCCACATCTGTTGTCCATGTACACATGTTCTTATACGTGTGTATGTATGTCTACATATGTCTATATGCACATATAAACACATAAATTAATCAACAAGTCCTCTCTCTCTCTCTCTCTCTCTCTCTCTCTCTCTTCCCCATATATTATATTTTTTTTATTAAAGTTTTAGCCAAATATTTCTTTATTTAGCAATGATGAATTAACACAATACATTGGGATGGCCGATTTTGGGGAACTGGAATGCATAAGTTCCACAATTTGGGACACATGATACAATTTGCAGCAATAGGGTTGGTAAGGGAATCTGGTAACTCTCAGATTTACATACTGATATGAAAAACTTATAAAAGAAAAACTAGGAAAGAAAATATCTGACATGCATGTATATGGAAATGCTAAGATTAGTACCTTTAGTGCTGCACGTTTGAGAGGTGTAGCATGAAGGTATGACTTGACTAACTTATAGATCAATATATCTAATGGTATTGGACGACTATCATTCCGCAACCAAGGATGAGCTGCAATTGAAAAAGTAGGTTTAACAGTTAAAAAATTGAATAACCCATCCAATATCATTATCAAATAATACAGTGTAGCAAAGCCAAGATCTGCCATGGCAAGGAGTACACAATATAAGATAGTAATAGCCAATACATGAACTGCATATCACAGGGTGTCGAACACTCAGCAATTTATGTGGGAGTAACATTTTGCAACAGCTGTTTTTCCACTGCCATCTAGCACACCTCATTGCACACTAAGCAGAAATACCACTGAAGCACCCCAAGTCCTACGGTTTGTTGTTATTATTCCTCCTTTTTCTTTGGGTCCCACACCTCTCACCACCCCCACCCCCCCCCCCTTTTTTTTCTCACACGGGGAGGGATTTTAATCAATCTTCCACAAAGAAAAAACATATTTTAATATTTTTACATGAACCGCATATCACAGAGTGTCAAGCATTCAGCAATTTATTTGGGAGTAATATTGCAACAGCTGTTTTTCCACTGCCATCTTGCACAACTTGTTGCACACTAAGCAGAAATACCATTGAAGCACCCAAAGTCCTACAGTTTGTTGTTCTTCCTCCTTTATCTTTGGGTCCCCCCAACTCCACCCCCACCCTCTTTTTTCTTACACACATGGGTAGGGATTTTAATCAATCTTCCACAAAGAAAAAAAAAATTTTTAATATTTTTAATACAAAAAAATGGTATTGATCCATATGCCAATCTAAAATGAATTGTTTTTCACATAAAATAATTCCATACCTATTCATAGAACATGAAACACAACATTTAAGATAGAGTTTATCCATATTCTGCCAAGCATGGACACCCAAAATCCCTGGAGTGTCCGTGCTAGACATGTATTAGACACGCCAAAGACATTTCTTCATGTGTGTCCTCAATGAATTGGGAGGAAAATTATTATTTTTTATTTATTTATTTAAAAAAAAATAACCCTTTGATTTTCTGGAAATGTTCCTAAAGATTTTGATATTTTTTATTTATTTTGTAACTAAAAATAAACATAAAATATGCCTACAAATAAATAAAATATACCTAAAGATATATATATTAATTATTAATTGTCATATCCCCACCGTGCTGTGTCCTAATTTTTCAAGAATTGATGTCGCTGTGTCCCCTGTTGCATCGTGTCTATGTCAGTGTCTGTGTCCGTGCTTCTTAGATAATACATCCTGGACTTTCATAAATAGCATCAAGAAACTAACAACTTACTGAGAGCTTGAACTGCGGTCATTCTTTTTCTGTAATCCTTGTTCAGGAGCCTTTTCACAAAGTCCTTGGCCTCTGCAGACACAGAGGGCCAGGGTGAATCCTCAAAGTTTGGTTCTGCTCTTAGCACTGCACGGAAAATTCCAGATTCTGTCCGTGCCCAAAAAGGTCGGCTTCCACATAATAAGATGTAGGTTATAACCCCAATGCTCCATATATCTCCTTCCATACTATAAGACCTATGTAGGACTTCGGGTGCAACATAGTAGGCACTTCCAACAATATCATTAAGTCTTTCATCTGCACATAACACCCATATATGGGAAAAATAAATTAAAACAAGGAGATGCTAACTATTCCACCTGAGTTATTTAAAAATTGCACCACTTTAAATATAAATTCAATGCTTCAAAAAATTATATTTTAAATATTATTGCTTTGGTTATTTCAGACCTACGGTTGTGTGTGTGTGTGCATGTGATCATGAGCGTGTTTCTTACAATATTATAGCATTTGCAAATAACAATCTTATGCAAAAATTAGCACTTTTAGTCTCTCTTCAAAAAGTGCCCTCTTTTTTCCATGGGTAGACATCCACCGGAAATCAAATCAATTTATCCAGTTTATCAAACAATTATTCAACCAAAAAAAATATCTTATTAAACAGTTAGGGATAAAAAGAGTGTGAATCCCCTGAAAATTAAAATTATAAACAAGCCTGTAGGTGGCCTTCATTATTAGTATTTAGTAAACAGCATATTAATTACTTATTATAAAGCACCAAAGATGAATGATTTCAGTAATTATTTTGTGGCTTTCTTTTTTCTTTTTTTTTGGTGGGGGGGAGGGAAGGTGGGGTTATCTAAGTAAATTATTACCTGGCCTTATAAAGTCAGAAAGACCAAAATCAATAAGCTTCATGTCAGCATCTTCACTTCTAGAAGTGAAAAGGAAATTCTGTTAAGCAAGCAAGATGAAGATATATCAGTAATAATCAACCAGGAATTGAATGAACTAAATGTACACACAAAAGAGCAGAGGGAAGCAAACTACCATTATAATCTGAAAGGAAAAAATGCTAAGAGTCATGAGGAAAATAATTAGTTATGAATCTGAAAAGAAAACCTCTGGCTTTAAGTCACGGTGCACAACGCCTTGAAGATGACAAAATGCAACTACACTTAGAATTTGCACAACTATGAATTTTGCATCTTCCTCTGCATACCTTCCTCCCCTACAACAAAGGAGAATACTCTTGAATCCAAAAAATAATTTTTCAATCAAATGCTTAATTACCATATTAACTGCAACTTAAATTATCTATCAAAACAACTGACTTTTACAAAAGAAAAATATTTTTACCTTGATAAAATTCTGTCTAGGAGTTCCCCACCTTCACACAATCTGAAATCAAGATTTCACAGGTGTCAGATCCAAAAATTAAGAAAGTTTGACAAAGTTGTCAATCACTAGCAGTCAAGTAATTGAGAACAATTAATTAATTCAGCTTTTTTTTTTTTCAAAAAGGAAAATAATAACACCACTAAATTTATAAATACATTTGATAAATATTATTAGCCTAATCAGTAATCAAGATGTCCGTCATGCAGGAAGCATGAAAAGTTAAATCATATCAGATGCAAGAAGCTAAAATAGTTTAAAACTAAAAGACAGGAGAGCATATAATTTATATCTAATTAAAAATTGTGGGTTATGTGTGTGTGTGTGTGTGTGTGTGTGTGTGTGTGTGTATAGAAAGACAGAGAATAAGAATGAAGACACAATTGTAGAAATTCTAAACATATTCTGCATTAAAAGTAGATTAGAAACAGGAAAAGACATACTCCATGACTATGTACACGTTATTTGCGTCCTCACATGCATCGTGAAATTTGACCAGATGCTGATGGCCCGATAAAGCTTTCAATATCTTCACCTCTCTACGAACATCCTCAATTGATATTGCCGTAGTCATCTGCCAAACAAATCTTATTATAATACAAATACAGTGAATATTCAACATTGCCCTTTTAATATTAAATTGCAGTACTGACAATTACAGGTAAGTATAAGATGGTTATAGAGACAACGAAAGGAAAAGATGGCTCAGTTCTTAGATTTAATTAATGAGATAGAGGCGGAGAGCATAATTCATTTTCATTGTTAGCAGGGTATTACAAGAAGAGGTGAAGGACAATGAGAGGTCTTGAGACTGGTTATATGCAATTATAAATTTTCAAAAAGAAAAATGAAGACATTATTTCTGGTTAATTTAGATGTTAATCCATGGCAATTATGATAACATGAAATTATTAAAATGCACAAGCCATGATCATAAGAAATGAAACACAAAGTATGTATGACTCTTCATTAAATACATACATATTGGAGAAAAGTAACTCAAGAATATAAGCTGTGTTGTTGCCTACTTATGACTAATCATTTTAACTACAGTGACATGCCTTATTTCCAAGACATATCGATAAAAATTCCGTCTATCTCAAGGCATTATTTCTAAATTTTCTGCAACAACTAAATTAAAACACATAAGTCATAAACTCTGTTCCATAACCCAACATCGGCAATTGACCCAGTACCAAAGCATACCAGGACGAGAAATTATGAAACATGGTGTAATCATCGTCTCTATCCAAAATACATTTCTGCCCAAAATACATTTCTGCCCAGGGCCCTTGTCAAAGTTCAACACATAGCTGAAGGGGTCGTATTAGAATTTCCCATATCTACTACAACTACTACCACTACCAATGCCACTGCTCCGATTTCAATTGAATCGGCAGATGAAGGTCTTCCATTTTGGGCCTGCTACAATCTTGGACCACTCACAGAGTTTCTTGAGAGAGCGAAAGCCACGAGACCACCACTTCTCATCATTGGCCTGGCTCGATCATGGCCGTTCACACCAGGCCAATTCATCAACTGAGGATCATCACAATCCAAAGAAGCAAGGCAAACTAAGAACCAGTTACAACACTTAGCCACTAGAGTATTTGTCCCATCCTCATCATTTGTTTCAGGGTCTTTGCGAAATGATGGTATTTTCATATTTTGGGATTTTAAATGAGGCAATGATAATGAGTTGAGCTTCTGACTGTTGACAACGAGAAACTATCTTGCACTTGATTAATAATCTGTAACTAGTGTAAATGAAATTTACCTGCGTATCCAAACCAAGGAATTACTAATTATTATGATTTTAAATGATGGGAAAGTAAATCTCATCATTTATGAAACTTTATGGGATTATCAATTCTTTCACCCAAACATAGGGTAAAGGTCAGTTGCAATGTCATCCTAAACTTTAAATTTGAACAATTAACCCCCCTAAACTAAAGGCCAGTTGCAATTTTGGCCCTACCATTAAAATTTCTCCAATTTCCACTAAGCCTTCTTTTTATAGGTAATAAGACTTTTATTGAAAAAAATTGAACATCATGTTCACGGAGGCGAACACTCTGAACAAGAAACAAATACAATATAATCAAGAACTAAAGGAAATAGAGACTAAGAATTCAGATAAAGAAATACAATTCGTACACCCCCCAATACAAGCCCAATGAAACAGAGTACCAAAGAGGAGAGATTTTAGGCAATCTAATGTTCTCTCAAATTCATGTAATCATATAACGATATGATCATGAGCTTATTTTTCTATGATCATGTGATAAGCATATGAATATTACAGCTAAATATGATGGAATTAGATGAATTTTAACTATGAATAATAGTGAGAGGACATTGCAACTAATCAAATAGTTTAGAGGGTTAATTTCTTATATTTAAAGGTTTGGAAGAAATTGGGTATGACCACATAATTTAGTGGGATAAACATATAAATGGTACTCATAATAATCATCATTTATGATATTTTTTCAAGTGGGACCAAAGAAGCTGTTCTTCAGATAGATAAAAACGTAAGGATCATTACCCATGTTTACCACAATTCACAACAAGACATCCACTAAAGCTACTTTTTCATACTCAACAGGGAGAATACATATCACATTATTCTAAATCAAGAAGAAGATTTCCCATGATAACAGTACCATCCATATTCGTCACTCATCAGAGGCAAGAATTGCCTGGGACAGTTGTTAGGCTTAAGACTCCCTGTCTTACATAGAAATCACATGTATTAGCATTTGCACTTCCAGGCCTATGATTTCTAATTCAAACAGTACCTTCTACCCATGAAAAGATGTGGGGAGGTTGACAGGTTAAGTTCAACACGGTGTATGTAAAAAAAGGGGAGGAGGGGGGCGGGTGGGGGCGAGGGTGGCACACTTCCAAGTCCTTAAAACTACGCTTTCCACATTGATCAAGTTGCAGGGAACAATTACATAAATTTTTACTTAAATTTGTAATTAATAATAATAATAAAAATCACTTCCATAATGCACACACAGAAACACATTTATATGATGTGTAATTGTTTATTTATAAAATTTTATAATATATATTCCATTTCTTTTGTTACTCACGCAATGATCAGATCATGCGAACCAACTAAGTCACCTGAGAGCTCATTGGGCTTAAATAATGTTTCAGAAAGTGTTCATGAAAGACATTTGACCCCAGCTCCAAAAGAGAAAGACAAGAAAACTACAAAACAATTATGGGTATTGTAAATCTATATGGTGAACCAAAGCAAGTTAACTTCAAAGTTCACATCTCAAAGAACTGCATCAGGCAAGTGAAAATTGTTGACTGATCTCATCTCCCTTCTCGAAATCTGATAGTTATGCGATAAAAAGGAATGCAAAGTACAGTAATGCAACAGCTAATTAAGGACGCGCGCGTATTCTAACCCTATTTGCTCTAGGGAAAACAACGTCACATGGTGGCCAAAAGCAACGTAGCTCAACTGGCACATCTTCATGATTCCAACTCAGATGACCAGGGTTCAAAAATCAAAAACAATGCCACGTAGTGTAAGCCATATGGCAACATTGCTACAATTGGGGGAGTGGGGGATTCAAGGCAAATAGGCAATGCCACTGAACTACAAGGCTCTTGCGGGAACACCTCAAATTCCCGTTCAGATATACAGCATCACGATCAGATAAAATAAATAAATCGCAACCGATGCATTTTCATTACTCTACAGTTCTCTAATTAATATTATCTTCTCTTAAACAACAAGAAGACAAAGCTATAAACTTCCAATTCTCATAATAAAATTTAGGGGAGTTGTTAATTTATAAACAATGAAAAGCCGCCCCAATGAAATACCCTATTCTTTTTGTCTTTTTCCTCCCCCATTTATCTTCTCTGCCAAATCCCATGTCCAATTCAATTCCTTTACCACCTGCTCCAATGCCAAAAAGTGGTTACTGCTTAATTTACATATATATATTCCCATTATAGTTATTTTTAACAGAACGATATATTTTTGCTCTAAATAGTAGTAAATACCAGCTTTTTGTTTCTATCATGTAGAAATGTAACTGAAATCAGAGTCCACAAATACATACATAGTGTAATGTAATCAAAACGACATCGTATAGTGAATGCGAATTGTACCTTGGCTTTGGATATGATTTTGACAGCCACGGGGCGATCTTTAAGGTCGCCTTTTTTGCCTCTGGCGGAGCAAGTATGACCGAAATGCCCTCGCCCTACCTCTCTCCCGAGCTCAAACTTCGCCCCGAAATTCTTGCTGTACCCGAAGCTCTTATCCAGAGCTTGCTCCGGCTCGGCTCCCCGATCCTCCGGGATCGGCCCCTCCTTCGGCTTCGCTCCGTGCCCGAGCCTCTTCGCCAGCGACGCCTTTATGTGCTTCGCCGGAGACGGAGGCGGAAACGGCCTCCGGAAGAACCTCCTCGGCGTCGCCGATCCCCTCGCCGGCGACGGCGACACTCCTCCCGGAAGCGGACTCGCGGACACGCCGTGCGGGTACGGACTCGGCCACGGACTCTGGCTCGAATGGTTCGACTGCCGCCCCGGCGTGCTCTTCACGGCGCCGTTACTCGCACTGCTCGACGGTAACGGCGTTTGCGGCCGATCGTTAGAGCTGGCTATAATTGTAGTAGTAGTAATAGTATTATTCCTCGAACCGTCATTCTCGACCGTTCGATTAGCCTTGCCGTAGCACTGCCCCATCCCCTCTCTCTCTCTCTCTCACACACACACACACAGAAGCTGCGTATCAGATCACAACGAAAAGTCAAAGTCCACACATCGGACGGATCTGATTATCGCCGGAGATAACACAGAAAGAGAGAGAGATCTACACAGCGAGAAAACGATAAAGAAAAAGAATGAAAGAGAATTGGAGTCAGAGAGAGAGAGAGAGACAGAGAGAGAGACAGAAAAAAAAAGAGAAAAGGGAGACAAGGTCTGTTAAGAGGGTGACAGAGTGAGTTAAGAGGAAATTTTAAACAGTGGTACTCTTCCAAGTAGAGACGAAAAATTAGGGATCGTCTGATTCACTGTGATCGGAATCGGAAGCTCAAAATCACTAGATCAGAGCCGTTGATTTGGGATAAAGGTCAAAAAAAGGACCTATAATTATGTTACTTTACTGAGTACAATAGTAGAGTCTCTTTTGCACTTTTTCCCTCTATCTCTCTCTCTCTCTCTGTGTGAGTGTGTACAACTTCTTTTTATTTTGTCTTTTGCTACTTTTCTTGCCGTTATTGTAATTTTTTTAATTAAAAAGGGGTTTTAGGAAAAAGTGTGGGTAGATATACAGTAAGCTCTTCTCTAGGCGTGGGCTCGTTCTGGGGGTTTCTCTATTACGACACGTGTTTGTGAGTTGGGTATTTTGACAGGTGGCGTGGTTTGAGGGGATGGAGTGTACGGTAGGAAATGGAGTGGAGAGTAGGGGATTACAGGTGTTCGAAGAGGATTTTATTAGAGAATTCAGAGCTGAGAGAGCTGACGAACAAGCACAGCCTGGTCCGAAGGTTCGAATCAGGCTGGGATTTGGTGAGAGACAGACGAGGAATCTTATCCCAGGTGGCGATTTCTTGGCCCTCCGATACGATTACTTCCATAAATTGATCTCTTTAGTTTTTTTATAAAAAAAAATTGATTTACTTCTATTTATATAAATCTAGAGAGTGATATTTTCAGATATGCAATTAACGAATTTCTCATTCTCACACACTTTCCTCTTTGTAATTTGGAAATAATATATTTTATTATGTAATAATAATGTAGCAGGTTCATAAATTCTCTCTCTAAGGTTGGTGCATGGTTCAGCAAATCCTCGACAGGTTGGGCCTCCTCTACTAACCGAAAGGGGTATAAATGCTTGAGCCCTTTTCCCGCTTTGTTTTTTTGTTTGGTTTATTAATCAACATCCTCAAATGCAAACTAGAAGGGAAAGCAAATAACCAAACCAGAGAAAAAGAAATTTCCCTTTCTCTTTAAGAATATATGTGTCATTTTGTACTTTTACCTCGACCCCACCCAAACACCTATCAGACCATTTCAACAATCAAAGTTAATTCCAATTCAAGCATAACAATTACCCCAAGCCATATTGATAAACTTTGATTAGTCTTTTAATATAGGGCCATGGTATCAACATTGTGCAAAGTAACTTTGTTATTCTTCTTACTTCAAGATTTTAAAATCAACAATTCTCACACTGCACTTATGTTCTCACAATGTTACCAACTCAACAGGGGCGGCTTAATGTATTTGGGAGCCTAAGGCAAAAATTGATTATCTTGTATTAGATGCAAAATTACTACTAATTAATATGAACTATGTATAATTTTTTTTCTTTTTTCAGAAATTTTATAAACATAAAAAGTTTGATAAATTTTTTCATACTTGTTGATGGGCAGATTGATAGTGGTAAGTAAAAAAACAGTGTTAATAGTAGACTTAGATAAGAACCAGTAAAAGTTTGCTAACTCAACTCTTATTATTATTCTTTTTTTTTTAGAAGTGCAACATTCATAATATTTTTTATAACATATCCTAGGTTTTAAGTTGTTTTTTGTTTCTATTTGAAAATATCACTATAATTATTTTTTTGCCATCAATAACAACCTACTACTTAACATTAGTTGTAAAAGTGTTGTGAAAAATATTGTGGTTCTCTCTTTTTTGTTTGTTTTTCATCTAGTAAAAAAATATTATTTTATTTATTGATTATAAATAACCCTATTGTTTAAAATTTGAGAGCCTTTTTTTTACTTGGGGCCTTAGGCAACCGCATTTCTTGCTCTAGCATTCAGCCTGCAGCCTAATCTTTCACAAACAAACTAAACATATCAAAATTGATTGCATATTCAAGATGGCATCATTTGTACCCTCCATGCCTTATCCCACAATTATGTTGCTAATATAATAACCAAAGCTCTCGGTTATCAATAGTTCACTTATCTCCTATACAAGATGGGAGTGCATAACATCTATGCTTCATCGTTAGAGAGAGAGAGAGAGTGAGTAATTACTAATCAAGATATGCAACTAATGAAGATAAGAAGGATGAAAACAGTGGATAAGTGCAAAGATATGCAGTATGACAAGTCATGTAGTCATATAGCTATACAATACGACAAGTCATATGATTGTTTAGCATTTTGCTTATTAGCTATGATAGGTTGTCCAATATTGTCGTTTATTTCATAATGAAGAACTACAGTCTACAAGTCATGTAATTGTTGTAATCAGATTGGATAGGCTAAACGTTTTCAAACAGCCTAAATAACCCTCTAGAACCTCCCTTGAGAACCAAAATAGAAGCAACTCAAAATTTGTTCAAAATCATGTTGAAACTTACTTCCGTAAATTGAGGTAATTAGAATCCACTCAATAGTTAATACTTGTTAGTGAATAGACACAATTTAAGAACAATATATCATAATGCGATGGTCACTTCACAAGTATAAGTGCTTGTGGAATGCGAGGGGCAAGGGTCGGGGTTCAAGTCTCCAGGAGGGAGCTTCACACACATATACACTTAGATTAGACTAGAGTAGAATTATATCTTGTATAAAAAAAAATATATATATATATATATATATCCTAATCATTGCATAATGAACATTGAGAATCTGAATAATTAAATGTGGCTATTTCATTTTCAATTGAAAATAGTTCAATGTTGATTTTTTTTTTTTTTGAAAAGTAATGATGATTTGATTAAGCTAATTAAAAGCCTCTTGACTTTTTTGTTTGAGACTTGAATAATGGATCGTTTCTATCCTCAAACCAATGCTAATACAAGTGCTAATAATCAAATCAAATATAAAACTAATTAGGTAACCAAATATTTAAATTCTGAGTACAAATTAATGATGATTAAATTATGAGCACCCCTGGGTCCTCCCTCCCCTCATTTACACGCTTGTCCAATATGGTATGGAGTGAACTTGCAATAAGCCAGAAAACAATTACTACATCATCAATCTTCATTGACTTGCTCAAGAGGATTAAATATTACTAAACTCAGTCAAGTTATACATTTTCTTTTCTTCTACCTTTGATGCTGTAATATATAATATCTTCTTTTTAATTTCTTTTTTTCTTAAAAAAAATCAGGAATATCTTTTTTTGTTTTTTATAATAATGATAATATGGAATATCAACAGAATACCATCAGTTTTAAGAAAGTAATGCTATGTTTGGACAGACCGAATAATCCATAGAAAGTAAATTTTAACATTCAAAGCATGAAGCATATATACTATTCGAAAGTTTGTTCTCACTTGGTGGATTATAAGTACAGTTAAACATCAATAAATAGACTAAACAAAAATATTTTAGACAAACTGAACAATGAATAAAAAGAAAGTCAAATTATAACCCAGGAATCTAGGTAGAGAACACGTCGGTACACCATTTCTTAACATACAATATAAGCACACAAGCAATGAAATGAATGAAAGTGTAGGTTGCTCTGCCAACTTCACACACATAACACATTCATAGTGAATGCAGTGAATTTATTGCTTTAAAAGAAGGAAAGTGAAGGTTGATGTGGTGTACAACTATATTTTAAAGAGCTAATGAATGAGGGACCCTGAGTAAAAAAAAAATAAGTACACAGAAAAAAATGGTATAATATAAGTCTTATTTTGAGATAAATTGGGCAAATTTTCTAGATAATATATATATATATATATATATATATATATATATATATATATTTTAACCTCATACAAGAAAAAAAAAACAAGGGTTATAGACAACTAATGTAATTTGATTCCTTGATTGCAGAGCAAAGCTAAGTTGAAGGATGAGGGCCATGGCCATCCAAAATTTGATTTTTTTTTTAATTATATATATAATTATTTTAATGTTTTCAAAATTCAGTCTATAAAAATAAAAGTTGTCCCCTCTAAATATTTGAATTAGTCCAATGATACTCTTAAAAAAATAATTGGTCTAATAGTTATAGAGATATAACTTCATTTTTCGCAATTCTATTTTTTATTATAAAATGTGCTCTTATATTTGTTAAATATCTAATAAAGTTTGGCATCAAACATGTTTGAATTTATTTTTTAAAATTTTTATGTGGAGATTAACAAGTCATCGATTCATTAAAAAAATCTTGTCACTAAAACTACAAATGAAATGTGTCTTTAATTGCCACATAATAAGTTAGAGTAAGATAGTTTTAAATATGTTTGGAGTCTAATTTATTTTAATGTCTTTAATTACATGTTTTTGAAATTTTCAATAGTTCAATTGAAAGACTTTTTACTTATTTTAGTATAAAATTTGATAATTTGTATTTAAAATGAAACTTTTTAAGAATTTTACTATGAAAATAGAAAAAATAAATTTTATTGTATGAAACTTTTTAAGGATGAGGGGCCATGGCCCTCCAAAATTTGAATTTTTTTTAATTAAATATATAATTATTTTAATGTTTTCAAAATTCAGTCTATAAAAATAAGAGTTGGCTCCCTCCAAATATTTGAATTAGTCCAATGATACTCTTAAAAAAATAATTGGTCTAATATTTATAGAGGTATAACTTTATTTATCGCAATTTTATTTTTTATTGTAAAATGTGCTCTTATATTTGTTAAATATTTGATCAAGTTTGGCATCAAATATGTTTGAATTTTTTTTTTTAACTTGTTATATGGCGATTAACAAGTCATCAATTTATTAAAAAAATATTGTCACTAAAACTACACATGAAATGTGTCTTTAGATGCCACATAATAGGCTATAGAGTAAAATAGTTTTAAATATGTTTGGAGCCTAACTTATTTTAATGTCTTTAGTTGCATATTTTTGAAATTTTCATTAATTCAATTGAAAGACTTTTTACTTACTTAGTATAAAACTTGATAACTTGTATTTAAAATGAAACTTTTTAAGAATTTTACTATGAAAATGAAAAAATAAATTTTATTTTATGAAAGATCACCATCAAACATAATTTTGATTGAAAATACTAAACTTTTTTTTGTTATTAGGTGAGTATATATATAACTTATCAAATAAAAAAGTATGTATATATAATAAAAAAACGTGTGTGTGTGTGTGTATATATATATATATATGTATGTGAGAGTTGTCTTGATAAATATATTAGTGCCACAACTTGGCCTCCCAAACAAAAATTCCTGGTTCCATCTCTACTTGATTGGACATTATCACATGAGATATAGAATGTATTATTGTTCGAATAGATAATCTAATTCTGCTGAACCTTAATCATGCTCTTTGCTAACTTAATTATTCGATATATGTCTCTCTCATACACCTATTTGTCTCTTCAAAAACACAAGGATAATTCTCTTTGCCTAAACCTAAATAGCAATTACATGAATTTTTACCTTTTTAAATACTATTTCCATTCATAGTTTCTTTTTCTTTTTTTTTCTTTTTTTTGGGAAAGTTTCCACTGATATTAGAAAAACCTGCTTAGTCGATGTCTCTGTCAGCCTGTTAGGTTTATCTAGGATGGTCCAAATTAACCAATTAGGCCATGGAGCATGATTTGAAAGCCTGGAATAGAACCAACATTTCTAATTTGATATAGCTTCTCTCTTTGAAGATTTTTTTTCCCCTCTTTTTAATTAGGCAAACCCAAACAACCTTATGCAGGCTTGAGCATTTGTTAGAAATTCAAGCCCAAATGGCATGTTACTGTAGGTCCGTTTGCTTCGGTGTAAATTTCAAGTGCTTTTAGGATGATTGAAAACTGTGATCAAACTGAAATCATTTTCTGTTTATTAGGAAAAACTATCTCTTTAGGGTTAAAAGTATTTTACACCCTAAAAGAAGCACAAATCATTTTGTGACTTACGAGAACATAAGCCTCCAAAATGATAGAAATATCCATAAAAACCTTCGAAATAACAAAAATAAAAAATCCCTACAAGCTACAATATCTATAGTAATAAAAATGTCCTCAAAACCTCTAAAATGACTAAAATAACATAGATACCTCTAAATGATATAATCTATATATATAATAATAGGTAAACCCGAGAGAAAATCCAATTAGATTTCAAATTGGAATTCAATTAGAGTTTAATTTTAGGTTACGTGTCCCATCTAATCTAAGTTTTTAAATTTTTGTGCCAAGTGAGTTAATTCAATATAAAAATTGGATTTTAATTAGAGTCTAATTTTGCGCCATGTGTCCCATGACTCCCATCTAATCTAAATTTTTAAATTTTTGTTCCAAATTAGTTAATTTAGTGTACAAAACGAGGAGTTCAATATACTAAACCATAAAAAACATAATTATATAACTAAAAAAATGTCAAATTTATAAGTCATCTATATGTATATTAATAGGTAAAGCTTAGAAAAAACTGAATTAGAATTTGAAATTATAATATAATTTTGCGCCATGTGTTTAAATTTATGTGGGAACTACACTATAATTATCCACTTAAGCTTGTGCCATGTGTCTACTTAAGTTTTTTAATCTTCATGTCAAGTGAGTTAATGAGTGTAAAATACTAAGAATCTAATATTAATGAACTATAAAATTTAATTAAAAAAAAATCACATATACTTAATAAAAATCACCACATGTTTCTCAAAAAATAAATAAAATAAAAATCACCACACGTTCTATCTTATTAAAAATTAGAAAAAAAATTATCATAAGTAGTATTATATTTAGGTAAGAATTTTAATATGTGACTAATTACGTTTACTTTAAAAAATAATTTGACTAAATATTTATATTTTTATAATAAAAATTTTGTTTAATTTTAAATGTATCCATGCGTTTGCATGGAGTTACATGTTAGTTACACATAAAAATTAAAATCTTCAAAATAACCAAAATACCCTTGAATTTACAAAATGACCAAAATACTTTTACAAATCTCTAATATGATTGAAATAAGGATACCCCTTAAACCATCAAAATGACGAAAATACCTCTTGTACGGGCGTCATCCTCCTTCGAGCCCACTTACTTTGAAGCCCATGGAGGTAATAACATGTGTAAAAACATGTTATTACCTCCATGGGAACCTTACGTTGGGAACCTTACGCTGATCACGTGTAAAAACATTCACAGCATGGCCGGCGAGTGTGAAGTCTCGCCGCCTCTGACAGATATATCATCCGAGCAAGTTGAACTCGGAATGCACGGCATCACTTAGGGGATGCCGCTGCCGAGCAGAGTACCTACTAGTAGAGCAAGTTCCAATGCCACTACCACCATCTCCCACCCATCACCAAACATCCACTTAAGTGAAATGGTATTGGACCTTCCTTCCGTTGCCTAGGGAATGTCCCTGCTGAGCATCAAGTCTAGCGGTGAAGCTAGTTCCAATGCCACTGCTACCTTCCCCCACTCACAATTGAACATCCATTTAGGAGAGATAGTATTGGACCTCTCCTTCCACCCACTAGAAGAGTAATCATGACCATTCCACTAACTTTGGCTATAAATAGGCAAGGAAGACTCAGTTGAAGGGGTTGGCGATTCTGTAGAGCAGAGACTAAGGGGAGGAAGTAATCACCTTGGAAAGAGGGGGAGAGGGGTCTTGAAAGCATAAGGGACTTAGGTACATGGGCCGCCGGGCATAACACCCCCCATTGTAGGAAATCCAAAAGCCCACGATATAAATAGATTGTGAGCCCAAAACTCCTTCTAGGCCCAAAAGCCATATTCGGGTCCGCACATCTCTATTCATCATTAAAATGATGAAAATGCCTACTAAAGCCTCTAAAATGATCACGATTATCACTATTTTTTTTAAAAAAAATTCATACGAAAACAACTTTCAAATGTCAATTGTAGAAGTTTCAAAATTTATAACTATATGTGTTTTTCATCCCCCATTTGTTGGGGCTTCATTTTTTTTATATAGTTAGCTGAATTGTATCTGAGCCCTCCACTTGTACAATTATTAACCTTTTTTTAGATGCTTGTCCCATCAAGGTTTTGCTGGAAGTGGTAAAGTATGCTGCAATTTGTTAAGGCACTATTTAGAAGTCATTCCTCCATTAATGCGGCCAGTTGAGTTGGTGCAGTGCATTGAATACAGAGGTGATGAATACGTTGTTTGGATACTCCCTTTCTTCTTTGCTCGTGCATCTCTACTATCTTCTTTGTGTGTGTGTGTAGTTGACAGTTTTTGTTAACTGTTTATTTTATTTTTTAAAATTTTTGGTGATGTTGCAAATTTATTTGGATTATGCTGATTAGTGTAGTTTTTCAATGTTCTTATTTGGACTGTGCTGATTAGTGTAGTTTCCAATGTTCTTATTTTGACTGTATTTATTTTTAGATTGATTTAGTTGTTCTAAATTAATAATTTAAGGTAATGATATACATTTTTTATTTAATATGTATACAAAAGTCGTGTATGAAATTTGTGAAGAGCATAACTAAACACTAAAAAACAAACAACTTTTTTTTATGAAAATGTTTTCAGCTAAAAAAATTTTACACCAAAAACAAAAAAACTTGATGCACCACTCTGCCAATCATGCCAAGTTCTTTGTTTTTGTTTTTATATATCTTCCCCTTTCCTTCTCCAGATAATAGTTTGAAAATCTATGCCAAGCATTACAGGAACAAGTTACCAAATAAAGGGTTAGGCCCCCCTCCCATTTTTAACCAAATGAACGACAAATGGCAATAAATAATCTAAGGGAAATGTTAACAAGCACTGTGCTTATTAAGATTTTCCTATATAGGTCTCACTTACAAACAAAAAAAAAAATTGTCAAAAAAACTGTAAAAAAGAATTTTTTTTTTTTAATAAAAACTACTAAAAGCTGTTAAAAGCTGCCAAAAAAATTGTTGTTAATAAGCACCTTACAATACCTGTTAACACAACCCATAATCCGGAGGTGAAAAAAAGCCATATCAATACAAATTTTCCCTCATAAAACTTGGGTCTTTCACTTCAATTTTTTTTCTCTCTAGGCTCTCCACGAGAACCTTGAGGTGAAACATGGGCTTGCTGCTTGGGCAAACATCTTCTCTTCGTTCAGGCGGTAGAACTCAATCAAATTGTCTGCCCTCTACCATAATACAGGCCATATGGAGGAGATCACAAACCGGTGGGCAGGCTTAAAGCTTTCAGAAAGAGAAGGGAGTGCGGTGGACTTGGCATCGATAGTGAGGGAGCAAGGCTACGTCCTAGCTGGAAAATTTTGCACAAAGAGAGGGGTGAACCTGGAATCAGTGGCTAGGGTGTTGAAAACGATTTGGAGAACAGAGAAAAACTTCGAGGTGTATGATATGGGGTGAAAACAAAGTTCTCTTTCAGTTTAGCCTAAAGGAGGACCTCGACAAGGTGCTCTTGCTGGGTCCATGGTCCTTCGATAAATATCTATTGATTCTCCATAAACTCGAAGTAGGGGAAGCGGTGACAAAGGTGAAGTTTGACAGAGTTTCCTTTTGGGTTCAGGTCCATGGTCTCCCGACCATGTGCCAGAAAAAGGATGCCGGCTTACTGATTGGCGGGACGTTGGGGAAGGTGGAAAAGGTGGACGTGAATGACAATGGTTTCTGCATGGGAGGCCACATGCGCGTTAGAGTGATAATGGATGTGTCTGCTCCCTTATGTCGGGGAAGGTTGGTTTGACTCGGTGGACCGGAGCAGAATTGGGTGGAATTTAAATATAAGCGCTTGTCGATCTTCTGCTACTGGTGTGGGATGATCGACCACGACGAGCGTGACTGCTTGCAATGGGTTCGCAATAACGAAACTCTCGAGGCGGAAAAGAAACAGTATGGCACCTGGTTGCGGGCTACCTCAGAAAGGCTATAGAAACCGCAACTAGTTGTAGCAAAAGGAGAATGGGGCGGAAGGAAAGCACTGGGACACGAAGAGACCCCAGGCGAAGAGGTGGCTCGGGCGTGCTCGGCGGTGATGGTGGAAAAGACGGACAAGGAAACTAGGTCTGAGGCTGCTCGTGAGGAGCACGTGATAAGTAACGTGGCCATTTCAGACTCATTAATGTCGCACCAGTTATGTCCCATCCCAGAAAACCTGCGATCCCCAGCTTTTGAAAAGCAAATCCGTGAGATAGATGAAGCCATCACGGGTGGGGCGATAACCTCGGAAAAGCCGTCAAGTGCAGAAAGTGCTCCGGTTTTTTCAGCTGACATGCAGAACCTGACGTAAAACACAAGGACCAGCGGTGGGAGTGAAAGGCGGGACGAAGGGGTTGGGAATTGGGCCGGACTGGAACATGACTTGGGCCTAAAATATGGGCCATCGAATTGTCCTAAGTCTATTTCTCCAAATGGCAATATGGTCACGACCCATGGGATAACACAGTGCAATACTAGTTCGGGCCATCACAGTCCAAAGTCTCAAAGGGGTAATAAGAACAAACATGTGAAGGGACCCACTCAAAGAAACATTAGAGTGGCACGTAGAGTTGTAGGGAAGGAAAATAAGGATGTAGGGGCTTGGGGTGAATTGCATGGGGAGAAAAAAGAGGAGGCTACGTCTATGATAGTGGAAACACTGTTGCATAGGGCAGCCCAGAACAAGACCCTCAATGGCGTGGCTGCTTCGGCTAGGGGACCAACTATATCCCATCTATTTTTTGCTGATGATAGTCTGGTATTTGGAAGAGCAACGGTCAGGGAGGGTGAGGAAATTCAGCGTGTGCTTCGTGTCTATGAGGAGTCATCCGGCCAATAACTAAATAGAAGTAAGACTTCCATCTTCTTTAGTCCTAACACTGACCATGATACTAAGGAAGCAATACAGGCCATGTTTGAAGCATAGGTCATCAAGCCCCATGAATCCTATCTGGGTCTACCGTCGCTAATAGGGAAATCTAAACGAAACACATTTGCACAGTTGAAGTAGAGAGTGGCAAACAAGCTTATGGGGTGGAAGGAAAAATTACTGTCGAATGCCGGAAAGGAAGTGCTGATTAAGGCGGTGGCCCAGGCAGTGCCATCCTACACGATGAGTTGCTTTAAACTTCCTAATACTCTGTGCGATAAGCTGACTACAATGGTTAGGCAATTCTGGTGGGGTCAGCTAAAAGATGAAAAGAAAGTAGCTTGGCTGAGTTGGGAGAAAATGTGCTTGCCAAAGGAGAAGGGTGAGATGGGTTTTAGGGATTTGCGACTATTTAACCTTACTCTGCTGGCCAAGCAGGGGTGGCGACTCCAAACGAATTCCTCCTCATTGTGTTACCGAGTCTACAAAGCAAATTACTTCCCAAGCTGCGATTTTGTGGATGCAAACCTGGGGTGTCAACCTTCATTTGCATGAAGGAGCATCATGGCAGCCCAGCTGCTGGTGCGTCGTGGAATGAGGTGGCAGGTGGGAGACAGTAAAAGGATCAAGGTCTGGAAGGAAAAATGGTTACCAAGCCCAAGTACGTACAAGGTCATTACTTCGGAGAGAACTCCGGGGCAAATCTAGTGTGGTCAGTGACCTTATAGACGATGAAAGCAAAGAATGGAAGTGTGACCTAGTCAGGTAGTGCTTTCTACCACAGGATGCCGATACAATCCTTAGCATCCCCTTGAGTACCACCGGGGCAAGGGATAGGGTGATTTGGGCAGAAAACAAGAACGGGAGATTCACGGTAAAAAGCGCGAATAAACTGGCACAGGAGGTCCAAGGGGATAAACAGTTGGCAGAAGGATCAGACCAGTCATCTAGGAAACAGACTTGGAGAAGACTTTGGCAGATGAAGGTGCCAAACAAAGTCAAGCACTTTGTATGGAAAGCATGTAAAAACATTCTCGCAACGAAGGAAAACTTATGGCGGAGGAAGATCACAAAGGATAACACATGCGAGGTGTGCAAGAAGCAGGTGGAGTCCACAGGCCACTTATTTTGGTTCTGTGACCATGCGAAAGAGGTATGGTCCTCATGCAAGCTCTCTTTCCCATTTGAGCTTCACCCCTCATGGAGTTATATGGACGTCATATGGCACTTACAAAAGTGGAAGGAGTCACGACCTGGACTTCTGGAGAGAACGGTCATGATTAGTTAGGGGATTTGGAAAGATAGGAATGATTATCGACATGGTGGTAGGCTTCGGAGTGGACTGGCTATGACGAGAAGCTCGTTAAGATTGCTTGAGGAATTCCAGTTGGCGAACGAAGGACCAACGACTACCACAGTTCAGAGCCATGCTGTGAAGTGGGTCCCTCCACAAGCAAGACGCTACAAAGTGAATGTTGATGGAGCGGTATTCTCCAAAAGGAAGCATGTTGGTGTGCGCGTGGTGATTCGGGATGACAAGGGATAGGTGGTAGCAGCGCTAAGCAAGAAGCTTAACTCCCCGCTAGGGCCATTGGAAACAGAGGCGAAGGCGATGGAGATTGGGGTCAGTTTCGCAATGGAGGCAGGGGTCAGGGACGTGACCTTTGAGGGTGACTCGCAAGTAATATGCAATGCTATCCACGGCCTGACGGAAGCGACTCATTCGGTCTAGAATGTTGTCTTAGGAATCCTAAAGCGTGCGCAAGATTTTCGCACTTTTGATTTTTCCCACACCAAAAGACAGGGGAATACCCCTGCCCACGTCCTGGCTCAGTACGCAGCTAATGTAATAGACTATGTAGTATGGCTTGAGGAGTGCCCTGGATGTATTGAACGTGCATGCATGCAGGATGTACTTTCCACTTCTTTTTATGAATAATATATTATGAGTCTTTCCCATTAAAAAAAAAAAAAATTTGGGTCTTCCTTTCTCTCTCCAAAGAGCTTATAATAGTTATGGACAAATTTGAATATAGTCTATTTTGAGTAACCCTTATGCTTACAAAAAATTGGTCATTGGGCTACTCCTTCAGAGATGTTGGACCAGCTGAGTAACCCTTCTACTAGTGGAGTGTTTGGGCTACTCATTTACAGGCTGAACAATCAGCAACGAGCTATTTTAAGAGCTCTTGGGCTTGGGCTCATTTCGTTTGAACTTAGAACACAGAATATGACTAAACCAGCAGGCATAGGCATAGGCATAGGCATAGGATGTGCCAAGTTGCCAACACCCCCCAAAAAAGTAAAAGATTGTATAACAAAAAGCTGTCACGTATAGTAGTATAAACAAGGAAAGTTGAACAAACCCACTTGCCTAGCTATGCCGACTGAGAATCCTAATATATCTTAAGGCTTAAACAATTGGATTCGTTAAGAAGATTATTCAATTGCAGTCTAATTCTAGTTGGTGGTTTTGTTAAGAAATTACTTAAAGATTTTTACCTAATCGCTGACCCCATAATAATGGCCTTTGGGGACACGAGTCGGCAAGTTCTTAGAGTAGCTTGAAAGGAAATTAAGCATAGAAAAATGGTATAATTTTTTTTTTTTTGGTTTCTTTAATTTGCATGAAATGGCCGTCCATATGGTATGATCCATTGATCTGGAACTGTAATGCTTTTCAAGCAAAGTATGTGAAAAGTAAATTTGAACGGTAAGGAGTTGGTGAAGTTTTAGGACCATAATCAATCATCATTATTTTTCAATCGCACAAATAAGATGATGATGGGAATGTTTGTTGCAACAACTAATCAACAAGCATGCAGTAACAGAATTTGCTCAATATGGTGGATGATAAAGGCCCTTTATGTATCTTCTAGGATTAGTTCTATACCTCTAGAGTCTAGACTCTAGAGCCTCCTCATCAGTATTTACGATCCATACAGATTTCAGCTCATCTTTATGGTCTCCAGGTTACTATTCCATCAATCTTTTTACTTGCTTGGAGTATTATATTTTTACCCCAAAAAAGTAAGTATAAATTGACACATTCTAGCTTCAATTAGTGGGAATTAGCAAATTGTTTAATATTTAGGGTAAATTGTAAATTACAATCCTAAAGTTTGGGGTGGTTTGGATTTTACATCCTTGAAGTTTCAAATTTTGAAATTTACGCCCTAAAGTTTGAAGTGTTTATATTTTACACCCCAATATTTTAGAATTTAGATTTTACCTTTTAAAGTTTGGGGGTGTTTAGATTTTACACTCAAAATTCTGAAATTTTAGGATGTAAAATTCAAACACTTCCAAACTTTAGGGAGTAAAATCCAAATACTCTTAAAATTTAGGGGGTTATATCTAAATTCTAAAACATTAGGATATAAAATCCAAACATCCCAAACTTCCGAAGGTAAAATTCAAGTTCTGAAACTTTAAGATGTAAAATCTAAACACTCTAAAACTTTAGGGCATAATTTACAATCTACCCTACTATTTAATCCTTCCCCTCTTGCTAGACTTAAAGAGTCCAATAATACAATCACTCAAAATAGAAGTCATATATAGTATTTAACAACTTCCCGGCAAAAAAAAAACACAAAAACAAAACTTTGTGTGTAGATCAGACCCGTGACTCCGTGAGGTAGGAGTAGGACACTCCGAAAGATAAGAGGCAATATATATTATATACAACAGAGGGAACAGCAGTGTTTCCCTGATAAAATTTTGTAAATTTGGGTATCATATAATATAATTTGTTCTGTTTTTTCGATTTGGTTTTGTTTTTGTTTCCCTTTTTCGAGGAACATTAATTGTTCATTTGTTCTCTACTAGCCTAAAATTGATGTGTCCAAAATTTCAAGTACTAGTATTGTAGTTTTCTTGGGGTATCCGTGCTCCATTGATATGTATGTACTTTTGAATTTAGGAGACATTTGGAAACATTCTAATAAGAGCTGGATTAAGGGAAAAAAAGGAGAGTCCAATATTCCAAATACACCCAGGCCAATCTTGCGCGTACCATAATTAATATTGGCTTTGGTGAATTTCTTAAATGTTAGGTGCGTGCATTTTTTTGAGAATTTTTTTTCAAAAAATAATTTTTCATTAGTTAATTACGCATACTTAACATAATTACTTTTTAACGAAATTGGACAAAGAAATTGAATTGAAAAAAATTAAAATTAAAATTTAAAAGACTCAATTAAAGGAAAGTAAAGTTAAAAGACTGAAATAAATTTTAGTCAAACTTAGAGAGTGCAATTCGCATTTTAGCCTAAAAAGAATAATTTAAAAATATTTTTCACTTCCCGCGTTTGGGAGTTTAAATAGGAGGAAATAAAATTGGTAGGAGGAAACACTTATTTAGGATTGAAGGGAATGAAATTAGATTTAATGATTTTTTTTTAAATTTCCAAAATACCCTTATATATTTAGCATTTTATTTTAAAATAGGAGTCTAACAGTAATATCATCATATAATGATTCCATTTATTTTTCTGTATGTTATTTACAAGATTACTTACCTTTGTTACTTTCCATTTCTTCATTTTAAAACATCCAAATAATGTTACTTAATTCTATTATGTTCCTTTTTTTTTCATTTCTTTCCTTTACTTAAATACATTCTATTTATTTCCATTCTTTTAAGATCATTCCATTTCATTCCCTTATGAACTCTCAACTGAAGTCTTTTATGTCTAAGTGATGTACTTGAAGGTCAAAATGAAGACTTAAGAACTACTCAAAGAAAGTACAGTTTCTGTTAGCTTGATTGTAGACTCGATTACACTCGATAGATTAAAATTCATTTAAGCTCGATAGTAATCGACGATTAAGTCTTGAGATTTTTAAATTTCTGATTCATGCCCACCAGCTACTTAATTCTTGGAAGTTGTGCCTTACATGTCCAAAATATTAAAGGGAACACCTAGGGTCTGTTTGGATACCGCTTATTGCTGAAAACTGAAAACACTGTAGCAAAATAATTTTTAAATGTGTGAATAGTGTCATGGGACCTAATTTTAAAGAAAAATTTGTTGAAAAAAGTACTTGTGAGTCCCGTGAACAATGCACGGGATGCACACAAAAAAATGTGTGAGCTAAGAAACGCGCAAAACGCGCTTCCCAAACTCACACTTAAATCAACTGAAACAAGGAAGAGAGAAAGAGAATGTGTTTTGTTTGATTATGTCAAGGTGCCAAGCATATCTCTCTATCACCATCTAAATTGAACAAATTTGAAGGATTGGTGATTAGTTTGAAGTTATTGAAACTTCTGCACAAACATGCTGCTATGAGAATTTTCAAGTTGGCACTTCAAGTTGTGAACTAAATTTTTAGAGTGAAGAGATCCATAGTAGAAGAGTTCTATATATGGATTCTAATTAACTTAACTGGTAAAATTTGAAATGCCATAAATTGAAGCTATTTAAAAAAAAAAAAGTACAAATCTTACATTTATACTCCATAGTTATGAAGAGATACGTGGTTGTCAGTTGAATTAATTGATAAAATCATTTACCTAACTAGGGGAATGTCGTTTTTAGAGAGAGAATAGGATGCATGCATGAGTTTAATAAACTCCTAATTCAGGGAAATAAAAAGAAGAGAGATGAAGTAAAGCACACAATTCAAATTATAAGGCATTTTCACTGCCCTAGTGAGTTGTGATGCTTACTGGCGTCCCAAATTGATTATGGCAGGCAAGACTTTAATTGTCAAGGTCGAGTTGGGACCCTCTTAGAGTAATACAGCCGTCAGATCAACTTGCGGTGGCATGTAGTAATGACAGATAGCTGCATTTGCGTGACATGCATGGGTATGTTCACGTGTCGCTTCAGCTTTATACGATCTGTATGTTATTGAGACTATACCCCATTTCATTGGGCATCGGCTTAATGCTTATGGACCCTCTTGGGTCTAAAACCAAAGAGGTTAGAGTAAAACCAATATTTTTATTTTCACATATAAAAACTATAAACTTCATTATGAACTTCTCTTGTGGTTGTGGGATTTATTTATTAGTTCATGAGAGGGGGGAGAATATTATTCTTGCAATACATAATAAGATTGTCAAGACTGTTTGTTATTATTATTTCCAATTGGATGATCCATTAATGCAACTCACGGAGGATTATAAATGGATCGATTTTTTTGATTTTTACTGGAGATTGGGAATAGATGGACTTTCCATAGGACCCATTTTACTGACAGGGTTTATAACCACTTTAGCTACTTTAGCGGCTTGGCCGGTTACTCGAGATTCCCGATTATTCCATTTCCTGATGTTAGCAATGTATAGCGGCCAAATAGGATTATTTTCTTCTCGAGACCTTTTACTTTTTTTCATCATGTGGGAATTAGAATTAATTCCCGTTTATCTACTTATATCCGTTCGTGGGGGGGAGGGGAAGAAATGTTTGTGAGACCATTTCTCAATTTGAGAAGGAGAAGAAAATATTTCGATATTGATCAATTAATATTAGTGTACCATTCAAGGTTGTAGCTATGTACTTAAAATATAAGATTAATTTCACTTTGCTCGTAAACTATGCGAGGCCAATCTCAATGTCCCTCATAAACTTTAAAATTGAGTAATGTCCCTCCCAATTGATTGATTTTAGGAAAATAATTCATTTCTTAACCATTTTCATTAAATATAAAAATTATATTCTATTTGTCTAAAATGCACTAAAATGTCAATTATACCCTTAAGTAAAAATTATTTTTTATTTGTCTAAGAGATTTTCTTGTATTTTCCTTTAATAATTACTTTCTTCCCACTAAAGCTAATCTATGTCACCGACGTGTCATTGATAATCCTACTTGCGAAACCTGTGATTAGGCTACTAAGAATGGTGGATATCTGTTCTGGGAGTGTGATATAGAACTTGTGAAGTCTAGAGGTTGTTTGGAATACTGTTTGAGCCCAAAGGGGGGGGGGGGGGGTGGGCGATTCATGGAATATTGGACTCCTCCAAGGGAACCATGGTACAAGGTAAATGTCGATGATATGGTTTTTAGTCCCATGCAGTCATCGGGGGTGGGGCCTGTGATACGAGATCATGAAGGACGAGTTGAAGCGGCTCTGAGCACAAAAATTCAACAATCTGTTTGGACCGATTGAAGCTCAAGCCATGGAACTGGACGAAGGTGTCACTTTTGCTTGGGATGTTGGTACGAGAAATGTAATTTTTGAGTGTGATTCTCAGATAATCTTTAATGCAATCTCGAGAAACAATTAACCTCTAGCCAATGTGGCTAATATTATCTTGGAGAACTATCAAAAAATACAGGACTTCAGACGAGTACAATTTTGTCATGTAAGGCTATAAGGGAATCATTCTGCATATGTTTTGGCTCAATATGTCAAAGGTGTCTCTTAGTTTGTAATTTTAATAAAATAAAATCCTAGTATTCTTGATACCACTTTGGCTTAGATGTGTTGAATTTCTCTTTTTATTAATGAAAGTTACAATATTCTTATGAACAAATAAAAAAATTTCAACATGAAAGTTGAGATTCAATTCGTCAAAGTTATGGTACTTATAGAGTTAAAAGAAATTCTATTGTTTGGGAAAAAAGAAAGAAGAAGAAGCAAGGTGTAAGGGGTATAATGGTCTAAATTTACAAATGGGCCTGGGATGGATCATGTGCTCTGTTCACTGCCCGAATTGTTTGTGAGTAGTGAGTCTAGCCTCTAGGGACAGTAAAATGCTATCCTCTGACAGCTCAATTACTGATCAGATGCGAGAAGATACTGCTTAGACTGGGAGCAAGAATGGAACACCCCATGTGCGGTGTGCCCATGTGATACAGAATACAAAACAGCGAGACACACACTTTCGGATGTCAAAATCCAAAGCCACATTTTTTTTTATTTATATATGAACCCAGTTCTATATATATTGTCTTAATTTTTTTTAATTTTTTTTAAGAGAGTTTCAAACTTATGGCGTTTGTTTTTTATGATAACTCTTTATTATCAAATCAAAATGTCAATTAATTTTTAGTATAGTCAGAAATTGAAACTCAAATCTCTTATACAACCATAAAATTTTTTACCAATTGAGCTAACTGAAACCCACATTCTATCTCAAAATATAAGTATTTAGTATCGGGTAGTGTTTATTAAACTTTAAAAAAAATATATATTAAATGAACAAACAAAAAGAGGTTTTTAAGTGTAAACTCATTATCCTCACATCAATTGACAATAAGGCTAATACACATGTACTACTGTTTCTTTGATAAGACTACGGTTATTACACACTTACGTGGATCCATACATTAATAATTTTCTCTTTAGTAATTAGTAATAATTACATCCCCTCTAATAGCTTTTTTTTTTGGAGAAATCCCTTCTAATATTTTAGTACGAAGCTTGAGTGAAAAGATAGCTCAGATCTCTCTCGCGTGGAGAGACCGCAATTAGTTGAAAAAAGAGAGACTTTTGAACTGCCACTTTAGCACGTGGAAAAGGTTAAACTATCGACAAAATGAGGAGGTAGTACCATGCCATTATGCCATCGTAGTTTGGGATTTTTTTTTTTTTTTTGAGAAAGTGTTTGGGATCTATATAGTCATATATATATATATATACAACATTTTCTTTGGTAATACTAATATTTTTCTTTGGTATATAAAATATAGTTTACTATCAATTTCTTGATAGGCACTTAAACGGCCTTTTATAATTAGGAGATAAGGATGTGTCAATTAACAAATAACATGAGTGGACAAAAAAAAACAGTGAGCTATACCTACGATAATCAATCTTTAATGAACTAGTCCACGTACCCCCAATTATTAAGACTCCTAATCTTAAATTAAAAGCCTTATTAATATTGACACAGATGGTTTGGAGAATGCACAGCAATCTTATCAGTCGTACATTTAATACTATGATGAGAACATTGATAAAAGACTGAACATTACATTCGTAAAATAACATTATAGAAGGGGTCTTAGGGGTGTGACTACATTTTTTGTAATTGGATTACAGAGGGTCCATAAGCATAAGTTATACTTGTTAATTTTTATCTATAGCTCACTTTGTGTTTACGCAGACTTGAGGAGTATAGTTCAGTGATAAGAAGCTCTCATTATTTCATTACACGTAGTTGCATAAGTTGTGAAATTTGAATAATCACAGTAGGAAAGTTTTATTATTTCATTACACGTGCTTGCATAAGTTGTGAGATTTGAGTAGTAACACGCCTCATTGTTACTCGAGTAATGCCGTATTATTTCCCAATAAGCCATACCAGAAAACTATTTTTTTTAATTCAGAAAAAAAAAAAAAAACAGATGGCCGGTGGTGTATATAAACATACAGAAGTATCTGATCCTAAAATACATGTTAACCAAAAGCGTCCAAAACATGCACTCACCCACACGCCTTGTAATTTTCTTTGCGACCTTGTCCTACCTTTCGACTCACGAGCTGACCTTGCCATTTCTTACACAATCGTACTCTTTACTCAATCAATAATCAACAAGAACACATTTATCCAAAAAGAAAGAAAAATACTATTGGAAAACAAACAAAAAGGCAAAGCAAAGGTCTCCATCACCCTTGCAATTTCAACCCCATATTTTTACACAAAACAAAATTATAAAAAAAATAATATATAATATATAATTCATCATTTTCACTCCAAAGCAAGCTCCTCCTCTTCCTCAAACTCTACCTCTCTATCTATCTCCCTCCACCACCCTACACCACCACACTCTAAATATTTATCCCATCTTAATTAGCCCACTTTTTTTAGATTTAATCTTCCATTGCCACCTTCTTTATCTCTTTTTAAAGCTTTTAAGCAACTCTTATAGTTATAGACTCTCTCATCCCCATTAAATTATAGTTTTCAGTCATAACAACACAAGCTAGCAATGACTAGATTATTTCGATCCAAATCTTGCGGACTCGTTGGTCTCACAGAGTTCAACCCTGTCCCTCCGGCTCAGGGTCCATTGTTCCACAACAGGCAGAACAAAAACGAGGAAGAAGATGAAGAAGAAGAAGAAGATGATGATTACGAGGTTGAGGATGAATATGGTAGCGATGTTTCAGTGGTGCCCATTTCGAGAACCCGTTTCAAAAGTAGGAGTCTAAGCCCGAGGTCAAGAAGAGGAGCTGAAAATAGTACTGACAATAAAGGTCAATGTCATCAGTTTCCAATACTGGATATTCTGGCTACGGCTCTCAGGAAGTCTTTGGTGACATGCAGTGTGGAGACATCAGAGGATATTTCTTCCATGGATATAAGCTGGCCCACCCAAGTCAGGCATGTTTCACATGTCACTTTTGATAGGTTCAATGGCTTTCTTGGCTTGCCTACTGAGCTTGAGCCTGAGCTTCCCAAGAGGGTGCCTAGTGCCAGGTAAGGTTCTTATTTGTTTTCTCACTTTCACTGCTCTGAATTTGATTCTTTTAGTTACTTAGTTAGTCATTAAAGATTGGATCTTTTGCATTTCTCTACATTAATTATCCATGCATTTTGTGGTTTTCTGTACACCATGGTTACTGTTCATGATAAGACGGAAAAGTAGACATTTTGGATTGTTTTTGTATGACACTCAATTTTTCTTATTTAGCCTTTTTATTGATAGTTTTTATGAACCACTTGGGATTTTAAGCTGCAGAATGGTGGTTATGTGTGCTTGTGAAATATTGGTTTTTCTCAATTCTGGGGATAGAAGGAATGCTTACCATAACATGACTGCTAATTGTAGAATTGGGGCCTTTTGGGGGGGGACTTTGAAATAGATGCATGGGAGAAATTAAATTTCCCTTCAACTTAGAAGGAGATTCAACGAGATTGCTAATTACAATTTTTTGTTTTTGTTTTTGGCTAGTTGTGAGTAAGGGGATTAGATCTCAGAATTAAACCCCGCAGAAGGGAGTTGAGTAAGTCCATTGGCATCACCTTCTTCATGATATGTGTGTGTGTGTATATATATATATATATATATATTTGTATGTATGTATGCTTTGAAAATCATTTGAGCGTTCTCCACAAGACACAGTTAGGCATTACATACTCCATTGAAGTTGACCAAGGAAATTGATTTGAATTGAGTTTAAATGGCATCTTCATGTTATATATTTGAGTATATAGATGAAATGCAATTCAGTTCAACATGTTTCAACTCAATGGAGTTTATTAATTGGTAAGAAATGTAAAGTGCCTTCAATTAAAGGCGAGGTACCTTCACTTAAAGGAAAAGAGAGCGGACGATATGAGGGAAGAGGTCTAGATCTAAGTATGGATGCTTTTTTCAATGAGGGATATAGACCTTATTATATGAGTTTAGCCATCCTAATACAGCTTTGAGCTTAATTATCTGGGGATGTACTCTTCATACTTCCATGAGGGCATGTTTAGACATTAACAAAAACAGATAATTGTTGTCCTATATGTAGGTTTAAGGTTTGTATTTTTTTGCTTTATCATAAAGGGTTATTAATTTTGCAAAACAAAAGGTGTTATGGGACATGAGTCTTATACTAATAGAGGTTTTATTTAGAGTCTTGTACTTTAGCGCTATTGCTCAGTTTTCCCATGGAGGAGAGCTTGGGTTCAAGTTCCTCCTGCTCCACTTAATGTAAGCCAAAAAAGAGGATGGGCAGGACAGGGGGCACAGGGGGACAGGTCTTTGGATGCTCCGACTTTTGCTGGTCCTAATAACCTGTGTTTGTATATGTCTTTTCTTTTGTTCCACCTTTTATCCACTTACTGGTTGAAGTTTCTCTTACTTCGACAATGGAAAGTAAACTGGAATTCTTGCTGATGTGGTTCGTTATAGTCCATTGGGTGTGCTCAGTTTGCATAGAAAAAGATTAATTGATTAGTATTTGCTCTATTGTAGGAGTTGGATGAATAAGGATCTTCTTTCAAATGATCTTGAGTATATCCTTTGAATCTATTTTTGTTCCCGGCATTCAATTACTGAGCACAACAAATTCGTTAAGATAAACCTGGGCAGATTTTTACATTATTTTGATTTCATGTTCATAGGTTTTAATTTTTACCTTGCCTCATCCTTTCAACTGGATTCTTGTTTTCCACATTATTTTATTTGACTAGTTTGACGTGCTGTTTATTTAATTGTCCAGTGCAAGTGTATTTGGAGTTTCTGCCAAGTCAATGCAGTGTTCCTATGATGATAGACGGAACAGTGTTCCAACAATTCTTCTTATGATGCAAAAGAGGTTGTATTCAGAAGGAGGCCTCAGAGTATGTTTTGTTTTTGCTTTGACTTAGTTGCTACATGGATTGAAATGTTACTTCTTGTTTCTTTTTGAAACTTTAAGTTTTTATTCATGTTATTATGCTTGAAGGCAGAAGGAATATTCCGAATTACTGCTGAGAATAGCCAAGAAGAGTATGTCCGGGATCAGCTAAACAGAGGTGTAGTGCTGCGTGGTATTGATGTTCATTGTTTAGCAGGCTTGATAAAGGTATGCCATAAGGATGTCACCTTAGTTAGACCCAACCAATATACATCATAAATTTTTACCAAAACGTGTAGCAATTTAGTTGGAGAGAGACTAATTTTTGACTAAGTGCTTATTTTGCTGAAAATTGAAAACAATAAAAAATCATTTTTGTTGCGGTTCACTTTTAAAATTACTTTTACATGCCTATTTGCACTGTTTATGTCTCATGAACAGTGCAATAGGCGCTGGTTTAAAAAAAAAAAAGGCCTGGATGCTGACGCACAAACCAAACAAACCTTAAAACAAAACTTCCCATTGTCTTCTCAAAATTTTGAATGCTGATAAGTCCATGCCCATATAAATGGTTTTCTACTATGTTCATGAACTTGACAAATAGTTGAAATAAACTACCCAAATATGACATCTAAATTTCTTTAATCTTCTGCTTGTTTTTTGCATTCAGTGAGAAGTTTGGTGCTTTGGTTCCTGTTTTTAATTTTTTTTTTTTTAAAGAAGGTAAAGGAAATTAGCTTCCAAGCATTCTGTATTGTATTAGGAAAAATATTTAGATGTAAGCTTTGAAGATTTAAAAACAAGTAGCTGTAAGTTTTGCATTTCAAACATAATTGAATTGCTACCAAAAAAAAGAGTTCTATAAACTTGCCAATTGAGAACTTCTAAAAAATTACTTTTCTAGGTTGTCAAATGCCATTTTAAATCCTTTATAGTCATATGATTTTCTTCATTTCCTGTAGGCATGGCTGAGAGAACTTCCAACAGGGGTACTTGATTCTCTCACACCAGAACAGGTGATGCACTGCAACACAGAAGACGATTGCACTGAACTTGTAAATTTACTTCCTCCTATGGAAGGTGCACTGCTTGACTGGTCTGTCAATTTGATGGCGGATGTTGTGCAGCATGAACAATTCAACAAAATGAATGCACGCAATATTGCTATGGTTTTTGCACCCAACATGACTCAGGTTTGATAAGGTTTTCTTAATATCATTTCAAATTTCTTTTACACAAGGTGCTCCTAGTTGATTGCTCTATTGCAATTACCCTCTAATGCTACGGAACTCTTTTGCTTTTTAGGTAACCAAATGCTAAATTTTTTTATGCAACAATAAATGTATCTAGTTTAAAGGGAATTTTCTTAAAACTAACCCGTGTCATTCTTCAGGACAGTCATTAAAAAAATAAAAAACTATTTTTCTTAATGGATTGCTAACATAGATAGAACGGTCACTTCAAAGACAAAGCTGATTCACTATGATAAAATTTTCCTAGGTTCTTTGTAGATGGGACTTATTCATCATATAAAGGCTTGCAACAAATTGGCAGATGTGGCTACAATGACAAATGAAAGACTTCTTTGTTTTCAAACACATTTCATTTTGTCTACGGACTATTTTGGATTTGAGGAATTAAATCAAGGAATTTAAAGAAGAAAAAATTATTTGTACAAATTTCTTTTATATGAATTTTAACAATACATAATGAATTTGAGTTTTGAATATTTTGATCCCAAAAAAAAAAAAAAAATTGTGTTATGTCACCCATGAACTAAAGTCTTGACTCTTCCACTGGTTGCAGCTGGCAGATCCTTTGACTGCATTGATTCATGCAGTCCAAGTTATGAACTTCCTCAGGACACTGATTCTGAAGACCCTTCGAGAAAGAGAGGAATCAGCTACCGAGGCTAGGCAACTATCTTCATGTTCAGATTCTCCCGTCCACAATGATGACCCAATATCTTCGATGTCAAATAGTAAAGAATCCCGTGAGCGAACTTCTGATCCTTGTGCCGCCAATAGACCTTCCCACATTAACTTCTTGAGGACTGCCACATTGGACATACTGGAATCCAACTCTATGGAGAAGCTTTGGAGCTTTCATAGGAAGAGTGATGAGGAAGAGGAAGAGGAAGAGGAAGAAGAAGAGGAAGAAGAAGAGGAAGATGAATTTGAATACGAGTCAGGTAGTGACACACCTACAAGGTTTGAAATGGGAGCTTTAGAAAATGGATGTAGAAGTGGATATGATACTGGGGACTGGCTAAGTTTGAGGAAAGGAGTGCGGAGGCTATGCAGGCGTCCTGTGTTCCAATTGAATAAGCCGGCTAAGAAGACTCGAAGTCTTGGCATTATAAATACTAGGGGCTGAGGTGGAGAAGCTTGGGCATGGAATGGGCAATGAATGGTTCCTGCCTGCCTTGGGTAGTTTGTGGTGTTTGTGTAAACCTTGTAATAGTATACATGTTAGGTGTGCTTGGCTCTGTAGTATCATGGGAGCTGGCACTAACTAGTATAGTGTAATGAATCAACAGTGATTTCTGAGGGCAGCCTCAGGTTGTATGATTTATAAGCACTTGGTTTGGTTTAATAACAATGTCAGAGATCTGATGGAAGTGAAAAGATGATGCAGCTTGGGATGCAATAAGTTCTGAATTTAGGGATGCTTGAATTGAAGGACAAGGAAGGATGTTAATACTTACGGCACATGATTAAGGAGATGCAGAAAAATGATGACGAGGAAAATGTGTTAAATTACCCATTCTCCCAAAAACTATCGAGTTTTTAGAAAATGGGGAATGCTTAGTGTTGGGAAAGAAGATAACACTTCGGGGACACTCCAACTAAGCTCTTAATATAGATATAGGGACACTACACTACTTCACTCAAAAACTTATATTTACCATTTTGGGTCTAGTTTTGTTGTATTAATTCCTCGACTTCTTATCTATGTGAAACTTCCACTCACACGTGTATATCCAACTCCTAGTATTTTTGGATTGATATTCCTTTGATAAATATTCATGAATCATGATAAGCCAAGAAAGCTTAGCAATGGCTACGTGCATCATTCTAGAAGACAGAAAATGACTAATCAAATAAGAGTACTCCAAATATTTATGACAATTAGGACAGCGTTTTTTTGGTGTGCGCAATTTTTTAAGAAGCAAGTGTAATAAAATCAAGTAGTATTGTGATTTAAGAATGGAGCTTGGCTGGAGCGCATCTTTTTGGTCATCAGAATGCTGACAACAGAAGAAGGAAAAAACCACCATGAACGCGATCTCCCTCAGAAACTAGGGAGATTGATTCTTTTTTTTTTTTTTTTGGGAATCTTATAAACTTGATTCTTCTTGAGCTATTTTCTGCATGAGTCTCGGACATCATATAGTAGACTCAACTTTTGTTCACAGTTTGTCAACCTATAAAGTATAAACTATATATAGACCTAACAAAAGCATCAATAGCCGAACTTTGTAACAAGAGCATGAAACTAGGGAGATTGGTTCTTTTTTTTTTCTTTTTTCTTTTTTGGGAATCTTATAAACTTGATTCTTCTTGAGCTATTTTCGGCATGAGTCTCGGACATCAAATAGTCTTCAAATCTCATCATAGACTCAACTTTTGTTCACAGTTTGTCAACCTATAAAGTATTAACTATATATAGACCTAACAAATGCATCAATAGCCGAACTTAGTAACAAGAGCATGAAACTAAGTGGGCAGGGGCAGACCCACATAGCACCTTTGTTTTTAGGGGGGGAGGGGATGGCCCCTCCAAAATTTAAAATTTCTTCTATAATATACCTGACAAAATGATATGGGCACACCCAAAAATTATAACCAGCCTCCCATTGGTTCCTTAAAGTTGTACTAATCCTTGAAGAAGCTTGTCCTCAAATAAAATAATACTTGGTCTCTTTAATTGTTTAAACACTTGTAATTAATCCAATGGTCAATAACTACCCTCTCCAAATAGCATAGACGTTAACCATTTCAAAACACGACTTTACTTTCCTCCCTTCATTCTCATTGTCAAGGAATCTACACCGTATAAGTGCTTTTGCTTGTTTTCCTCTAGAGTGCCGCCAACACATTATTTATTTCTTATCAACTCATCTCATCCCAATATTCTCAACACAGTAAAAAAAAACCCATCAAAGTTTGAAGTGGTGTTTAGATCTTTAAGAATATGCTATGGTTATTAAGGCTGTGTTCATTTTTTTTTCTATAGTTATACAATAGCATATTACTATATTACAATTCTCTTCCAGTTAGCACATCATCAATTTTTTTAAGTTTATTTTTTTGGGTTTGAAATTAGGTGCCAAACAATTCATTAAATATATATATATATATATATATATATATATATGAAAATTTTAATAATATAAATAATGATGTTGATAATGCTTAAAATAATAGTGGAATTTTCAATAGATTTATGAATTATAATTATCATATAAACACTATAACTCAGACCCCCTAAGCGAACATTCCTTACCATGCCCCCTGCAAGTGGGGTATTAAGAAAGTTATAAATATGGTGAAATTGGGTTTGACTGGGACTACATGGTCTATTTGTCTGTAGTGTGAAGTTTGCATGCCCCCTCATTCTTGGATTAATGAAACCAACACTCTTTAAAAGAAAAACAAAAACAGAAACAAAAGCATCGAACACTTTAATTTAACCAATTTTTTCCTTTGTTTTTAAAATTTGGGTCATTGGGCTTCAAAATCGGTGCGTCCCAAATCCCTCCCACCCATTCTTTACTGAACTCAAATTACCAACTAGGGTCCGTGTGCGTAACTACTACTGAGATTAGAGTGGGCAAGTCTGGCCTGAACCTGCTAAGAGCAGACCCACTTTGTCTGATATTGCTTGGGTTTGTTCCTTGGACCTGTAAGTACCAACGAAACTAGTTCTCTCGGGTCCAAATTAACAGCAGTAAATTCTGGGTATCTGGAGATCCAGAAACATCAGCCCAATGTAGTGACCAATCAAGTGAGAAAGGCTGAACACATTTTTGAGTCCATACAAGTGATCTTGAACCCCATAACAATGACCAAACAGGCCCAATTTTGTAGCTAATTTTGACTTCTTTTTTTTGGGCTAACAACAGGAGGGGATGAACCCTTGGGAGTCAACTTCAAGTTATCCTCGTGGGGAGAGAGCCAGCCAGTTAGACCATTGGGCTACAAAGCCCTTCAAAATTATGGTCTTTATTTATTTATTTTTCATCATTGATCAACTTGAAGATTCCACCAGGAGCACCACACTTTCTAGTTTCCACTTTCCTTTTTTTATTCAGAAAAAATTTTCCTGCCCCAATCATGATATTATTGATCACATTCACTGACTACACTTTGTATAGTACAATCCACATTGTCAAGGAAAAAGTTTAGATAATTACTTTATATTTGTCCAGGGAGTTAAATTTTATAACTTGAGATGGGCTCAATGATTAAACCTATAAAAAGTTCTTAGGTCAAACTATACTTTCTGGTCCTCTTAACCATGGGATAATTCCAATGTTGTCCTTTTATATTTTATTGTGTTAATCTCATCCTTCTTCTAAATAAAAATAAAAAATCTCATGCTTCAACTTCAGAAATTTTAAATCAGTTTTATCATGGAAGTCAAATTTTAAAGGATAAAATTAATTTGATTTTGAAAGTTAAGGGATAAAATTAATAATTATGATTTTAAAATTTGAATGATGAAAATGACACAATTAAATGTAATAAGACAAAATTGAAATTATGACAAATGTACAAGGATCAAAATTGTAATTTGCTTGATTTTGAAAGTTAAGGGATAAAATTAATAATTATGATTTTAAAATTTGAATGATGAAAATGACACAACTAAATGTAATAAGACAAAATTGACATTATGACAAATGTACAAGGATCAAAATTGTAATTTGACCAATTTTTTTTTTTATACAAAATAAAAATTGCACTCTAACATAATCTAAGTATATGTGTATGAAATTCCCTCTCTTGAAAACTTGAACCTTGATCATTTCCCCCCTCCCCTCACACCTCACAAGAATTTTTTATTTGTGGAATGACCATCATGCTAAAAATGCACAGTAATTTGACCAAATTTTTATCTACTCATATCCCTCTTCAAAATTAATTAGCAAAAATAGGCAAATTTAGTATAGACCATGAGGTGCATTAGGGTTGTGGGCCTTATGGCCACAGGCCACCATGCGAGACAAGAAGTAAGATACTGTGGCCATGAGTCCCTCAGTGGCGTCAATAACTCTACTATTCTTAGCTTGTAGTTGCAACAAATATCATTTATTGCTCTCTCTCTCTCTCTCTTTTCGTTACTTTTATATTCTTAGTTCTCACTTTATCTCTCATCATTCTCTTTTTGCCTTTATATTTTGTTTGTGTGTGTGTGCGTTTTGTGATGTCAATATATTCAAATTCTCTTTTTTTGTATAATTTAAGTTTCGTACCCTAGAAAAATTCCTATAACCATCATTAGCTGTGGATATATAGATGAGAAAATAATAATGATCATATTTCGAACCAATTATCTTAATAAATTATGAAAATATAATAAAATATGTTGCGAACCTAATTTTATTATTTAAATAATTTTTTCTTTTTTCTTTCTAGATCAAAACAATTTGACATTATGTAAGGTGGAAGTTATCGTTGCCAAAAAGATTGGCATATATTGCAATTTTTTAGAGGCATGCTTGTCTCACCTCAAAACCACTGTTTGTATATTTGTGCTCTTTTCTTTGTTTAATGTTTACTGTTAAGCAAAAAAATAATCTAGGCATATGCCATGGATCAACCTATAATGAAAGCTATAATAATTTTAAATAAGATAAAGTTGTACAAGACCTATTTTAAAAACTTTTTCATAATTTAAGGTGATAAATTGTAATTGATGGATGAGAAGATAATGATAGCGGTGGATTCACGATCAAACCAATTGTAATATACTATCTCGATAGATTATAATAAAATATATTTTGTCCCTAATATTGTTTTTTAAATTTTTCTAAAATATAATATTGTTTTTGAAATAAATCTTATAGCTTTCTCATTAGAGCACAACAATGTCATGGTAAGGTGGAAGTTATCTTTACCAAAAAGATTGGCATTATATTGCAATTTTTTAGAGGTATGTTTGTCTGTCTCACCTCAAGAACCACTGGTTGTTTATATTTTAATAACCAAGGCTACTGTGACCCACAATTGAAACGTTGCCGTCATTACTTTTATAGATTAAATATGAGATTTTTACCCCAAAAAAATAGATTAAATATGAGATTCTCAAAAAAAAAAAAAAATATTAAATATGAAAAGTGAAGAATATAAAAAATGGTGCCTTCCCCACAAGCATCTTTGCCGCTTTATAAATAGTTCTCGAACCATGATAAGTTTCTTTTTTCCTTAATTGTTGAGGAAAATGGGTAATGGGAGATGTAGGCATGTTATTGGTTTTGCATCAATTTTTTTTTTTAAGAAATAGGTGCACCAATCACACAAGGAACAACCCTAATAATAAAATATTTTTTGGGCCTGTTTCAATCCTAGACTTTGAACTTCTTAAATTCTTAAATTAATGTGATAAATAAAATTTCTTTTTTCGAATTTGTATATACCTTTTTTGTTTATATACTTTTTTTTTGAATTTGTATAATTTATTAATTGCTAGAAATCCACGATAGTGATATGACAACAAAACTACAAAACTCTAGATACTTAAATATATTCTCTCTTCCCTCATTACACTGTAGCGTTTTTGCAAAACATTTCAGAAAAGCGAAAACACAATAAACCAATAAATGAACCAACTTCAAATATTTATAATAAAAAATTAGAGAAAAATCTAGAGAGTTTGTCATCATTAATGGTTAGATATGAACATGTCTGTGTGCAATGCGGGGCTTTAAGCTAGCACAAGTGCCAAGGTGGGTGAGCATGGGCCAATAGGGTACAGCTTCTCCTTCTTTTTTTTTTTGATCCCCCAGGCTCTAAGTTTGGCAGCTCCTCCACACTTAATGTACGTGTTTCTGTTTAGCCACGTGGGAGCGGTGCATCTTTAGCTACTTTTTAAGTAATTTACATCCTCATGGATGCATGTTATATGTCTATCACAATAAATCAAATTGTACACAAATCAATGGTGTAGGCCCTGCTGCCATCATTATCTTTTATTCATAGGATCTAATCAATATATATAATAATAGATAAAATTATAAAGAAATTTAAATATAATAGTTGAAATGGAGAGAAACTTAAATTAAAGTTTAAAATTTGCGCCATGTGTTTTAAATTATTTAATCTTAAAGAGTTTTATTTCTTAATTTTAGAATCAAATATGAGACCACATCATAAATATTCATCCAAGTGAGTTATTAAGTACAAAAACCAAAGAGTTTAGAATAAATGAGTTGTAAAAAAAAAATGTTTCACAATAAATTTTTTTTAAGAAAAAACATGGACAATTTATATTTTATACCTAATAACATCCTAACAAATTTTTTTAAAGAGTTAACAAAATATTAAAACGACAATTAATAGTATTTAAATTATATATATAGGAATTGTATTATGTATCTTATTGTATATTTTTAAGTGTATCCATACATATGCATGGTGTTACAAGCTAGTGGGTTTAGAGGCTGCACACAACAAAGGAAGATAGCATTCGCCATTTCTTTGATTGGGCAATTTAGACAGAAGGGGAGTAGAGTAGTCTAGAGTTGGCTGGACTGGTCATAAAAGCTTCATTTCATTATGTATAGACTTAGTATTGGTTTTTAAACCTCTCAAATTATATAAAATTACATGGAAATTAAGAGAGTAACAAAACAAAGAGTATAACTAACTAACTGGTTGATGATCCATAGCTCATCTTAAAATTTTGATATTAACATTTTGTTTGTTTGTGGACATCCATAGTTCATCTTAAAATTTTGTTTGTTTGTGGACAATTGTATATCATTTAAACCAAATAGGCTTCTATCTTTATAGCCCCTTGCATGCATCTTTCCAAATTAAATGGTGTGAAAAATATATTCCAATGATTAGATGGTTTTGGTCCCCAACTTCATAACATTTTAGTGTTACCACACTCTTTAATGCATACAGTTGTTAGTTGGCAATGATGTGAGGTAGGGTATAGGGTACTAGCCTACTAGAGTCTTTATAATTTCAAGGATATAAGGATTTCGTTAATGAATGTGCCGAATTTTCACGTTAAGGGAGCTTAATGAGTTCCAAAAATTAACAAAAATAAATAAACAAATATCCTTTTAGCTTAATGTTATAGGATACTCTATTAAAAAACCTTATTGATAACAATAAAAAAAATTCAGTCACTTTGATAATAACTGATTATACTAATAAGTAGAAGAAAGCAATCATGTGTATTCAACATGCACAAAATTTTAAATTTTTTTCTGTGATAATCTAAACTCTCCAACTTGTTGCTTCGTTTCCTTTCCTTTCTCTGAGCTTGGTTTATCCCAAAAAAAGAAGACGACATTGTAAAGTACAGACTGAGTTTTAATTTCATTATTTTGATAAATTCTATAACTTATCATTTTTTAAATAAGTAATAAGAATATATGATAAGATAGGCCTTTTCATCTAATGATGCCAACTCTATCTGGTGGGAAGCTGTACCAATTGGATTTCCAAACAACTTGTAAGGCATTTATTACAAATGTAAGTTCTGAGCAGGCTCTGTTTGGTAGGATATTTTAAAGCCAAAATTATTGGTATGATGGAGAAGAAGAAGAAGAAAGAAGCATAATATGTTAGCAGCTTGTTCTTGATTCAGCTTTCTATTAATTTGGCAATAGGATTTGTACTTCTTACGTGGTTTCAAAGCAGCACCTCAAAAATCGTATTTTGAACTGAAACAGTTGAACTTTTTGTATCTTTTAAAAATTAACTTTTAGTCTGAAGTATTTTTGTGATTCCATTGCCAACAATTCGATAAACTGATACCAGCATTTATCTGTCAATGACCTTTAGGCGGATTGGCTCCCGGATTCCTATGCGACCTCTTGTGCCAAATTCTATCCTTCTAAAAAAAAAACACATGATTGTCTTTCATTTGAGAGAGAGAGAAAGAGGAAAATGATGGCAGTATTTGTCTTATGCAACTTTCTTCCGTAACGGGTCCAATACACTGAAACATTGGACCCAAATTTTGCCATTGTTCTGTACAACACATATAACATCGTCATCAAATTTAGAATCAGAAGAAGGTTGGTATGTTAATTTAATTGTTGCAGAGCCGAATTGGGGCTTTCCATTTTGCAGATGGGTAGAAATGGAATTAGCTATGTTGTTGAGAAGGTGGCTATTATTAGCTATAAATTATCGCTCAAATTCCTTGGTCGTTATTGCTTTGCTGTTGCTGGAACTATATGTTTCCTTAATGGAGCCAATATCAATATTCAATTCAATAGTGATTTTGAAATGGTTGGGCATGATGTCGATAGGAGCCTTACACTTACAGGTATGGAAGCTATAGCTATAGCTATGGAGTAGGAGTGTTACATATGCCTATTATTAGTCTATATCATCTCCATCACTTGACCATGCCATTTGCAAGTAAAATTTGGAAGAGTAAGTGTGAATTTGCTTAGCGACATTTCTGCTTTTACGTGTGTTTGCGTTTGCGTGTGTTTGCGTAGCGACATTGTTCATGGACCAACCAAGTGATGAAAAACGTGTGAACAGTATTTTAGCAATAAAAAATATTTTGCTACAGTGTTTTCAATAATAAGTTTTCAGTTTTCAATTTTCAGCAAAATAAGCGGTATCCAAAGACATCCTAAATTACACCAACCTCATTTGAGATAACACAATATTATACTCCCCTCAAACATTTTATGAAATTAGTTAATCCCCTCTCATATTATTACTTTCCAAACAAAATATTCCATTAGATATGAGTGTTGATATGAGAATGGATGGACTCATCCATGTGTTACATTTATAAAACTCAAAGGATGAGAGTGTCAATTCTAGAAACATTTGAGGGGGAGTGCATTTGATGAAATTTTGAGGGATGTTGGTGTAATTTACTCAATTTATTAGTTTCTTGTTTAAGACAAAATTTTTGGAATTAAAAAAGAAAAATTGTCATTACTTGTGAACTCTTGGTACTTTAAAATTTGAACTTTCTTAGGGTATGTTTGGATAGAACTTATTACTGAAAACTGAAAACACTGTAGCAAAATAATTTTTAAATGTGTGAATAGTGCCGTGAGCCCCAATTTTAATAAAAAAGTTGCTGAAAAGTGAAGTTTGTGGGTCCCATAAACAGTGCATAGGACCCACTGATGCACTGAAAAGCGGCTGAAAAGTCCACTATTGCGGCTACTGTTCATGCACAGTGCATAAACAGTAGCCTTTGTCCCTTAAAAGCTGAAAAGCTTCCGCAGGAAAAAAAAAAAAAGAAAAAAAAAAAAGAGCTGAAACGTGAACGTGAGAAATGTAAATGCAATAATTTGTATCCAAACGGATACTTAGTAACTTCAAAAATAGGAAAACGTAACCTGTTTTAAACCTTAAACACAAAATCATTTCAACGTTAACTCATTTAAGTGGAATGGTTTTGTGTTTAAGGTTTAAAATAGGTCGAATGTTCAATTTGTTACCTTTTGAAGCTTAGGCTTAATTTTTTACTTTTGAAATTTAAGGGTTTAATTTGTTATTTTTAAACTAAAATATTTGGGATCCAAATGATAGCTCAATGGTAATAATATCATTTATAGTATTATATGTATGTGGTTTGAACCTACACCCCCTCCTCCACTATTTTTCTATCTTTTTTAAATTAAAAAAAAAAAAAAACCAAAACAACTTTTAATCTATTAAGCTTTTCTAATATTAAAAGGTTTAGATTATAATTTTGCCTAAATTTTGTTTTAAAGCCGTCTTTTTTGTTTTCCCAATTCTAACATGTGAAAATTATACTCCTTACATTCAAAATAAAATAAAATTAATTGAGAACCAAACTCGTTACAATTAATAATGATATAAGGACATAAACAAATTCGGTTCTCAATACTTATATTTTTCCAACTTCATTGCACATGTACAATATTTCACGTTTCCAAAATCCATATATATATTCTTAAATCCAAATAGAATGTGCGAGCAGCACCAGTTCCCGTCATCACATGTTGGGCGGGTTCATGTTCCACTACTTTACAGCCATTGAGAGAGAGAGAGAGAGAGAGAGAGAGAGAGAGAGAGAGAGAGAGAGAGAGAGAGAGTAATAAACAAAAATAATGAAAACAAACATTTGTGGTATGCTAGTTTTCCTAAAGAAAGAAAATAAGTAGAGGTAGAATACCTATCACACTAAATAAAACCATTGCATGCGGAGAATTTATATAATTTTGTTTAAAAATGATCTACATCAATCCATGTATAATTGTATAAATTTACAAGTTTGCTACAATAATCATGTAAATTTACACTGACACTTTTCATTTTGGATTTAGTTGTTTATTTTCTTTTTTTATTATATCTCGAGAATGAAAGAAGAGAGTGAATGACAATAGTTGTGTGTGAAAAAAGAGAAACAATTTTAGAAATTAAGAAAATTGATATTTTAATGAAATATAGAGTAAAATAAATAATTTGATATGGAGTGTTTTGAAAAGTGAGTATAATAAGTAAAAAAAATAAATTTTATACTAAAATCAACAAATTTTTTCATGAGCAATTGCGAATACTCTAATAACGAGTAACAAAAAGTTCAACATAACAAAGATGTGGCCACTTATTTTCTATTGGGGACATAAACCATCAAATCGAACAACTTTAATCTTTATGCCTTGGCTCTTTCTCTCCTTCTACGTGTTTTGTTTTCTTACATATATTTTAACATTCGTTTTGATAGTGCTTCTGTTAGGCAAGTGACTTGAAAGTGCGAAAGTAGAAAAACGTCAGAATACAAATCTAACTTTCGAAAAATTATGGAACCATAGAGGTCCACAACGATTGTCAAATCCATTTAACTATATTAATTAGTTTATGTTCCCCATATATGTACCCCTCAACACAAATTTTCCAATGCTAAGAAATAAGAATCTGACATAGCCTAATAGGCCTTTGGTTACTCATGCAATTAGTGTAGCCCATTTTGGATCCGGATAATATATACTCTCAAAGTATGTATACATTAATCAATTATTTTATGAAATTTTTTTATAAAACAAATAGAAAAGCCTATCAAAAAAATTGGTCATTTATTTATTTTTTTCATAAAAAATGTTCTAAAATAACTTATTAATGTATGCTTAAAGGCCAAGATCATACTCGGAAAACCCTAAAATGTTTATTTATATTAGTATATAAGCAGCATTGATATTTTTAAATGTCAAAACTTATCATTGATAACATAAGGGTCTAATCATTAATCTTCTTGTACCTTCTAGGGCATTGATTTCTGGTGCCGTTAAATCTAATTGGTTAGGCAGCCAACTAGGCTTGACGTGAGAATGACCTTGATGTCTCCACACCTATATCAGCACGTCCTAGCATACGGTAATTAGCACATGCAATGTACGCTGCAATTAATTGCCCAATGTCCTTGTATGTCAGTGTGACATGGCTTTAACTTTTAACACAATTTTTGCACAAGAAAAAAATGATTTGGCCTGTGATAGTGCAAGCCATGTTTGTCATGATAATTGTGGACGTTGAAGGCTTTCGTCGCATACACTGTTATATGTATCATGCACAAAAAAAAAAAAAAAATGATTAGACATTTCTTAGGACATATATAAAAACAAAGTGCGATAATGGTCCTGTAAAAACAAGTTGTTTAGCCCATTGTTTTAGAAAGCATGATTAATGTGGAAGGGGCTGCTATATAGCAAGTACAAAAAAAAAAAAAAAAAAGGTTTTTTTTTTTTTTTTAATTTTTGTAATTTTTTAAGGGCAAAATAGTAGTTTATTTACGTTAATTTATTAGATTTATTTGTTTCTTAGTATGCAATGAATAATTAAGCTTGCTATTTTTTATATTATTTTTTTTCTTTTATTGATACTAAAGTTTAAAATTATGAATAATTTGTTCTAAATTAAAATAATGTTTTATGGTAAATTTTTATATTTATTATAATATATATTTATAAATATAAAAAATAACGGTAAACCCGAAACAGTACATCGGTATTGATTGGTTCCAAAATATATTTCCACTAATCAAATCGGTACAACCTGTGGTATGAGATTAACTCTCTTATGCTATAGTCCTATTAGCTAAGTATTGATAAAAAATAAAAAATAAAAAAACCTTTTTTTTTCTCCAATAAGAGTTTAGAGTTCAATATTTATCTATAACAAAAATAATTGAATGTCAACATGAAAATAGAATACGTGTTCCATTTTTTGAACTCAAATTCACTATACACGATATATAATAAAAATAATAATAATAACAACAATAACAATATTATTATATATATAAAAAATCCTCTCTCTCTCTGGTTGATGGTCGTGGGTTGTGAGTTATTAATGATCTGTTTTTTGAGGGGGGTATTTGCTAGTTGTGTGGATTTGCTGTGATGATTGTTGTTGCTTAGAATATTTTTGTTTTTTTTAATTATTATTATGATTATTTAATTTTTTTTTAAAGAGATGATTCAGTAAAAAAATTGGAATATAGAACGTTGTGCAAAACAGATTTATCTTTTATTTTTTGGATGGCAAAACAATAGAAAACCAGTTTTGAGAATAAAGTGATAAATTCTCAAAACATTTAGGAAAATAGTTTTGAAAACACAAAATCTAAACCAACAACCAAACAGGCTTGCTTTTAGGAGCTTTGATTTTCCACGTGAGCATTTTAATTTTCAAATCTATAAAAATGCTACTACATTGTTAGATACTTGTAGAAAATAATTAGAGCTAATTTTTTTTTTATCACAACAAGGCCATCAAACATTAAATACATTATGATTAATTACATTAATACTTTTTTTAAAAATATAATAATTTTCTTGTATTTGATATTTTTCACAAATTTTTAATTTGAATTAATATATTATCAAATATGTATCATATAATTGGATAATGAAAGTAGAGTTACTAAATCTGATCATGAGAAAGAGCAACAAGATAGTTCCAAAGTTCCAACGGTCACTTAGTTTAAAAGAGAGCTGAGCTTAAAGCGGTGGGTGTTTTACTAAATGAGAAACGGCACCGTTTTTATATTGACACACGCGTGTTTTAGTACATATCTCAAAGCGATGTCGTTCTAATCAGAAGCACTTTCTTCTTCTATTCTGGACTTGCCTTGTTTCACTCAAGCTTCCAGAGTCCAGATATTTTGGTTTAAATATTTTTGATTATGATGTACAGCTGTATTGTTGGTTAGGAGTTTGTTAGAGTTTGTTAGATGGAATCTTCTAGAGTAGTTACCATCTGTGTAATGTATAAATAGTGAGTACAAGTTATGTATTTAATTGAGCAAGCTTAATATAAGATTTTGATTCCTTGTTTCATTCTCTCTGTTTTCATTGTTGATCCACCATTGATAAACCTTCAAACTTGCTTTCTTTCAGATAAGACTGCCTATCAATCACGTCTCCCATAACTTAAAAAAGAGGGAGTTTTATACATTGATTACGATTTTATATATATATAGATGCCAATTTTTTTTTATAAACTTTTATATTATTCATGGGTTAGCAACTAGTATGAAAAAAAAAAAAAAATCAAATCTTACATGTCGTGCTTACGCTAGATAGCTTAATACAATGTGTATATACCTCGTGATTGATCACTATAAATACATTAAAATATGACAATAATTTGCTTTATATTAAACTTTATTTCCAATGATGAAAAAAATACAAAAATTTTAAAAAAATAAATAAAAACCTTTATTTCCAAAGTTCTAAAAAGTTTATTATAATCTTTGGATCAAAACTCTGCCATCAAAAGTTTTTTTATTATTTATTTTAAATTATGTTAGTTTTTTGTCATAATTTTTATCTAATTTTTTAAAATAGTTTTTATGCGATGTGCTTCCATCAAGTCACTTTATCTAATTTTTTTACTTTCAGTTTTTATTTTATACACACACACATATAATTTTTTTTTTCTAATTTGTTGTAAAATAAAAATAATTTGGTATAAAATAAAAGTAATGTAGAGAAGCCTACTTATTTTTTGGCCTGACTATGGAAAGCTTCATATTCCCCAACTTGCATCAACGCAAACTAACATAAGGGAGGGAGGGGACCTATGATGATGGATGGTACACTTTCGTATGAAGGTACACTTTCGTATGAAGGGTCCTCTTGCGCTATTAAGTGTCTTTGATAATTCATTGTGTGCGTTGGTTTGGTTGTCCCTCTGAAATTTTGATGGCTTCATTTGCAATTTGTATAGATTTTATTGAATAAAACCAACATTGTGAATAAGACATTTCAGAAGTTGCAAGTTGCAACCATCAGCATTAAAATTTTGAAGTGGAGTGAAGCACGATGAACACGTAAAAGTGAGTACTTGTAGCATCTAATATGTAGTTTTTTTTTTTTTTTTTTGAGAATGTAATATATAGTACTTGATGCTACTTTGCATAAAAATAATAATAATTCATCGAATTTATTCTGAAGGCCTCATTCGTGATTATGAAATTAGGTCTTAAATGTTGTATTAAGTATAAATGCCATTATTTTCTCAAAAAAAAAAAAAAAGTAAAAATGCCATTAAATGGGACTTTTTTTAAAGTATAAATTGGGACAAAACTAGCATCTGATTCTTCTGTAGTAAGCTCTGCTCCGCAAATATTTACTGAAGTTATTTTAGCAGAGCAATCGTTTTGCTGTATTTCATACTATTTAATAAAATTCTTCATGTTGTTCATTAAAAAAAAATATTTTGGGACAAAACTAGATGGTCCCTATATATGTATGTTTATTATAAAATGCTAATTAATAACCTTCCATACACATAAGTCAAAAACTATTAATAATGCAATTTTCTTCTCCCTCACATATTCAAACTTATATTTTCTATGGATGAGAATATGAGAATCCCACTTAATCACAAAACTCTTAGCAAAATAAATTAAATTATTATTATGAATAGCACGAATGGTGTCTCTTGCAATTTATTTTATTTTATTTTATTTTATTTATCACAGTGTCTCTTGCAATTTAGATTGGCAAATTTCATGAAAATGTAATATTAATTGAGTCCATAACTATCATTGAAGTATTCAAGAACAATTTGTGAAGAACCAGCTTAAAGAAGACATGAATTCTTCTTCTTCTTCTTCTTCTTCTTCATTTGATCAATTGAAAATCGCAAACTTAGATGACATGTTTTAATTAAAGTTGTATGCCTTGGAATTAGTACCCTACTTGCATCTCATATTAAATGACATGTTATAATTTGATTTTTCGTACGTGGTTGCTAGAGGCAAAAGTCGCGTACAAAACTAAGAAATTCTACCCCTTCTTCTTCCAACATGTACATGTGAGTTCGTAAAGCTTATTCATGATTGTGTTTCTGTCCTATTGGCGTGGTCAAGTGTGAAAAAATGGAGCCATCAATCCCAGCTTGTCACTACAGTAAGCCAAACCTTCAGAAAAATTAAAAATGTCCTTGGAGTCGGTTAGAGATTCTGATCATGTACGAAGAATTTAAGTGTTTGAAAGCTTGGGTGGGTTGCCGCAATAAGTCCATCTACTGGTTGTAGTGTCTACGGCAAAGTATTTAAAACTAGATTACAACTTTTCTTCGTATGGTGGATTGTTTTGTTTGGAGTGTGCCACCATCATAGTGTTTCTTTTCCTTTGGAATTGTTCTCCATTGGTTTTTTTTACTTCGTTTCCAAACATGCACGTCGTATAATGTCTAGTACTTTATTTAAAGATTTGATAATTGTTGTGATTGTGGTTAAATTAGCTTATTAATTGTGATCACATAATTTATTTGTTAATTAGAACTAAATATTTAATCATTCCATAATTAATTAAAGGGTCTAAACAATATTTTTTTGGTGTCTATAATTCTTAGTAAAGTGGAAATTATAAATTTAAATTATTGAAAGCTAAAATACTTGAATTAAACCTTTAGTAAAAAAAAAAAAATCAAAATCAACTAGAATTCTTATGCTTATTGGATCTTTATTTGAGGTTTTATAACTGTTGTACTTTAAGATATAGTAAACAATAGATTCTAAATTTTAATTAGTTCAATTGTTAAAATTTTCGTTCATCAATTAAGGGATTGCATTTGAATCCCATATGCACACCAAAAATCATTTAGAATTTTTGCTTACTGATAAATAACAATTATTGTGGAGCAGATATTAGATATTATTGTTTTGTTAAAATTTTTACAATATATACTCTTATTCTTTTAAAAAACTCTCTTTGTATAATATTTAAATAGTCACAATAAAATAAAATATATCTCTTTGGTTGTCCATCTTTGATTATTATTATTTTTAGAGAGAGTTTCAACCTATAGCATCCGCTTCTAATGATAATTTTTTATCATCAAACCAATACACCAATTAGTTTTTGGTGTAGGCGAAGATTGAATTCCAAATCTCTTATTCAACTATCAAAGACTTTACCAATTGAGATGCATTTTAAAATTGATTAATTAGGATCATTTGATATAGGACTGTTTAAATCACACTACATACAGTTCATGCATTGATCTTGGAATATATCTTTGGATATCATTATACTTATATTATAAACCAAAGTATGTGATGTAACCCTTAAGATAAAAGTTTACTTCATTTTCTTTTATAATCAAAATAATTTAAAGAATTTTGAAACTTCTTCCTCCAACCTATTACGTTGTGATTGAAGAAATCATCCATGTGTAATTTTAATCACATGAATTTTCTAATGAGTCATTTGACTTATTTAAATAAGAAAAAGTTAACAGATGGCCTAAAGAAATTGGTTTAGAAAATATTTTAAAATAAATTTTATGGAAAAAAGTTACTTTTTTTTTACAATTTTTTATATTTCCAATAAAAGTAGTATTAAAACTTTCTAAAATAGTTCCTCAACAAATGCTCTAAAGGCACCCGTTAACTAAACCCTTTAAATAATATACACATAGATAATCTTATAAATTTTGATACAACTTTTATGAGAAACATAAAAATTGTCAAAAAATCAATTGTTTTTTTTCTTTTCTTTTAGCATTCTCTGGCCTCTCTATTTTTTTTTAATATCTATTTTGTTAATGCCAAAGCCTTTTATATATTTTTTTTATTTAAAGAATATTATGTAAGTGCGTGTGTGTGTGTGTGTGTATATATATATATATATTCGCAAAAATCATGACATGTGCTCAATGATTTATTAATTATATGCCATATAAATATTATATGAAACATTTTATATAATAATTGGGTGATGTGTGACACAATTTACTATTTAATTATTATAATTTATTAATTTTTGTATTTTTATGTAAAAAAACGTTATTTTAGGTTTAGGATTATTATTTCCTTATTTTTTGGTGCTCTTTTAGGTTAAATTTGGTTCCTATTATGGTTAGGTATCAATTAGAAAAGTTATTTTAGAATATATTTTCTTGTCTGTCAAGTTTTACTAAGCCCTTTAATAGGCCAACTTTTGTCATTTTATTCTTTGGTGAATTCCAAACTCTTTCTCCTTGTAGATTCAAGGAACCTTCATGGATTCGAGGTTATTTTCAGAAGTAAATGTGTTTTGTTTTTTGTTTACTAGAAGTAGACGTGTTATGCTTCTTGACGCTTTTGCATCCCGCATTAGTTGGTATCAGAGTCTTGACTTATCCTAGTCTGGTTGCTGAAGTATGAGACAGTAGCAATTCCGGTGACAGAAAACTTAGCAAGTATTATGTGACATACAGCTAGCACTCACAAATATCTTTGCTAAGATGTCGTTGTTGGAGTATGGAAACAATCTAGATAACTATTGCGGAGATATAACTCACGAGCAACCTACTGGTAAGCAAATTTCATATAGGTCTTATCAGAGAATTGAAAGTTTTAATGGTTATTTTTATAAAACAGATTTTCATGATTAGTTACTTGATCTAGATGATTTATTTGACTATGAGAATATTTGTGATGAGAAAAAAGTTAAACTTGCTTTGTATAAACTTAGGAGTATGCCTTACATTGGTGGGAATGAATATAGAATGATAGAATCTGACAAGGTAACGACAAAATTCATTCATGGGCAAGGATAAAAAAGGTGCTTGCTATCAAATTTTATCCTTTGGATTGTGATGAACTTTTGTCATATACAAAACAAGATTATTTTTGGCCAAGAAGTTTACACTTGAATTATTTTGGAAAACCATATATTCCACCATTAAGAGAAGATTTGTATGTTGAACAACATATTTTTCTTGAAGAAAATATAGAGACTTCTGAAAAAAAAAAAAAAAACTAATGAAGACATTGTTATAGAAGAGTATGAAATTAAGATTGTGGAGGAGATTAATGAAGACCCTATTATAGAGAAAGATCTTAAGGTCGAGATAGTAGAACCCATTAAATAAGAAATTATAGAGGATGTTGTCAATGATTTCGATGAAGTCAAGTTAGATGATTGCAACATTCAAGCTCCTATTATTTTGGTGGGAGATACCGAAACAAAGTTTATTGATTTTATTGGGGTGGAAAGATTTGATTTGATTATTGACTCTTATTTGGTGAATATTGTTAATTGCATGAAGATCAAGGGATAAAATGTTCAAGTTGCTTAATTGATGACTTTCAAGTTTGACAAGAATACAAGGAAGATGAAGTATTCAAAGTATTTGCTCTCTTGGCATGGAAGATTTCAAATTTCAAATTTCAAAGATGAACTCGAGGATGAGTTTGTTTCAAGTGGGGAAGTCTGATATAGGACACAATTTACTATTTAATTATTGTAATTTATTATTTTTTGTATTTTTATGTAAAAAAGTTATTTTAGGTTTAGGATTATTATTTCCTTGTTTTTAGGTGCTTTTAATGCTTTTTAGGTCAACTTTGGTTCCTGTTATGGTTAGGTATCAATTAAGAGTTGTTTTAGAATATATTTTCTTGTTTATTAAGTTTTACGGAGCCCTTTAATAGGCCCCTAAGTTTGTACACGTTTTTTTTTTAATAATTATTCAATCAATAAGATTCAAATTTTCGTCTTTCTATTTTCTGGTGGATTCCAGACCTGTTCTCTTTGCGGATTTAAGGAATTCTCGTGGATTTGAGATTATTTTCAAAAGCAAATGTGTTTTGTTTCTTATTTACTAGAAGTAGACGTGTTTTGCTTCTTGACGCTTCCGCATCCCGCATCATTGAGACTAGGATTGTGATCAAGAATATGCTTACCACAATTAAACAATATAAAAGCTTTTGTCAACAAATGCATTCGTGCATCTATCATGGAGGAATTTTATGGGTCCCACTGTATTAGGAAGTAACAAAAACAAACAAACAAATAAATACTTATTTATTTTTTATGAATTATAAAATAAATAAAAAAAATTCTTTTACTAACTCATGCGGAACTCCCAAAACAAGTTGATCAATTATAATGCAAACTCGACCTTAACCACAACCTTTAGGCACTTGTCTTGCAAAGAACTAGAACTTGAACTAGGTTATGAGACTAGCTACCCCGACCATAGCAACTACAGTTACTCTTGCTCCTGAGCTCAAATCCTTACTTAGATTTCAAGGGGTTAAGGTAGTTTACTTGCTAGTTGATAAGACAGGAGTGAAGCCTAAGATTAGATAACTGATTTGATTACTAGTTTGTTTAACTGAGGTTCCTTGTCTAAGTCCCATATCTTAAAAACTGTAACTCAACAAGAAGCTCCCTTTACTTGGCTTCAAGTCCCATAAGATCCACAAATAACTGAATACTTAAATTACATTTTAAATTTTTTTAATACAAGATAGAAATTCTGCTCTAACCTAATCTAAGTGTATATGTGTGTGAAACTCCCTCCCAGAGACTTGAACCTCAGTTCTTACCCCTTATATCCCACAAGCACTTATATTTATGGAGTGACCATAACACCAAGGGCAAGGTTGTCAAAATCGAGATCCTACGTAGGATCGCAGGAGGTAGGTAGGATTGTGGATCGTAATATCCTACATATTTTCATATTTGAAGCAAAAAACATGTTGATAGTGACTTTGTATATTGAATAATCATGTAAATTTTGAATCTTCCATAAAAAAAAAAAAATATATATATATATATATATATGTATATATATATATATATATTGATCATATGATGTAATTTGCATGTCCTACATCTATATTAATGAAACAAATATATTTAAGTTTTAACGCAATGTATTAAAAAAGTTCGATGAATGTTGAATTAGAAACTAACCAAGTACCAAAATACTAGCACCCTTTTTCCTTTAGCAACAGCTCTTGAACCCTCATCATCACCTAACATTGATAACCAAATGATACAATAGTGATCACACATTCACACTATACACATGAAACTTTTTTTTTTAATCTATAAAGGAAGGCATTAAAATTATTACTTCATTATCTTTATCAAAATTTGTACCATCATCTTCTGGTCGACACCCTTTGCTAACCACTCATCATCCGAAGACAAGTTCTTCAAACCAATTTCTTTTTTTGCACTTGATGGTTTAGGTATTTTCTATTTTATCTTCAAGTTTTACATAACAAATACCAACTCATTCTTTTTTTTTCTTTTTTTTTATTGGTGTTGGACACAGAATTTTAATAAGGTAATGGTGACACATGCCATATCCGAGGCCGAGGACGCTGATTCAATTTCGAGGGGACCATACCCTCAAATGGCAAGGCCAGGGAGGCGAGCCTTGGCCACGCCAATGACACACTACCAAAGGAGGTCACACTGTAGAGGAAGAGCTTCAGAGAGGGGGTTAGTCTTGACTTGTTTGAAGGGATGGTTGTTGCCACCACATTTAATGCACCCCACCAAACCCCCTAGCCGCATTTATGTGGAGAAGACTCCTGAACAATGCTATCTTAGTTACTGCAACTCACGAAAGATTTGAGAAGGCGTCTAATGGGACAAGCACTCGAGTACTGGCCTGCATGACTAACAAATGGAGAGCCAAGATCAGCTGAAAGAGACCATATAATGTAAGTGATCATCTTGAAATAAAGGGGGGTGAATGGAGAATCCCCAAAAGAGAAATACTGTAGCAAATCGTTCTGGAGATCAATCTAATATGAGTATCTGTCCTTGAACCTAGGCTAATGACTAATATTCTTCATTGTTCCTTGTCTTTTTCTTCTTCTTCAATTGTGCTAGGTTATTTGATTCAAGTTCCTGCCTCTACAAATTCATTGTATTACATCAACTCATTCTCCGCACTTACAATTGGTTTAAACAATTTTCTCATTTTTTAGTGTACTTAAAGTTGTACCAATTTTAATAGAGAATTCTCAACTAGGGGATAATACACCAAAGTCATTTGGTCTTACTATTCTAAATATACTCCAATTACTTTCACAATCTAAAGAGCTATATGTTAAGCTCAATATTCTTATAGCAAAAATTTTCAATTCAAGAAAGTCATCTCCATATGAGTCCTCCACTTAGTTGATACATTTATGAAGTACAATGTCTTAGATTTGAGTAAGGTTGTCCAGAGCACTCGACGACCCGCCGGACCCGATTAGCCCGACCGAAACCGACCCGTCACGGCCGGACCGACACCTCGGACAGGTCGGTGACGGGTCCCAGTCTTCAGAACCCGACCCCGGCGGGTTGAGTGACGGGTTTCGTCCTCAAGAACCCGATCTCCCCGACCCGCCCGACAAAACCTCAAAAAGAAGCTGAAATCCGGCGACATTTGGGTTTCTTAGCTCCGATCTGGCGACGTTTGGCATTTCTTTACTCAAATCCGCTCAAATCCTCACTCAAATATGCTTAAATCCGGCCAACTCCGGCAAGATGAAGCTTAGATTCGAGGAGATCTAAAGAGAACTCGACTATATTTGGTAAGATCAAGCTTAGATTCAAGGAGATCCGGCGATAACAAGCTTCGAATAGAGGAGATCTGACGAGATCAAGCTTGGATTCGAGGAAATCCGGCCAAAGCCTAGCGATTTTCAGCAAAAACATGTACAATCCGGCGAGAAAATGCAGAATCTGGTGAGTTTTTTCAGATTCCGGCGATTCTTTTTTTCCAGATTTCGATCCTTTCTTTATTCCAGCGACCTGCCTGGCCCACCCGGCCCGACCGACGATCACCCACACCCGAAACCGACTCAATCGATTTTTCCAGCGGTCGGTTATGGGTTCCTCCGCCCCTCCACCCGACGCCGGCGGGTCGAGTCCGGGTTAGGTCCAAAACCGACCCGTGGACAGCCCTAGTCTTGAGATTACAAATTACAACTTATAAAGATTAACTTAAAAATAAATAAAAATCTGATTTTTACGTTTTAGTAGGATCGATAGGATCCCATACGATCCTACATGATCCTACATGTGATCCTACAATTTTTACAATCCTTGTGCGATTTTAAACGTTTTGGTGAGATGAGATCGTAAAATCATGCAATCCTATGATTCAAATTGTGATTTTGACAATCATGACCAAGAGTTTGCGGTGACAAGAAAGGTACTATAAATTTTACTATATAAAGGTTACACACTAATGTGACAATGATTTTTTTTTTTTAGAAGAGAATGTGACAATGAATGTGACTGGTGAAATTCAACTCCCTAATAAATGAATTTTTGAACCCTTTTTTGGTGATTGATGACACATCAATTTGTAAGTTTTATATAGTTAACTTTATTATATCCTAATAGAGTAATATCACTCTTTACTTTTTTTGCTATGAAATTTTGTGAGTGTCATATAAGGAAATTTGTAATATTTCTAGCATCACTCGTTAGAGTAATGATGCACGTAGCAAGAATATAAGAGGTTTAGATTAAAATTTACTAAAATGTTTATTAAATACCTAAAAATATTTGACTAAAAATGTTTTACATTTATAAAAACTAGTCGCTAACCCGTGCGATGTATGAGAAAACTGCTAAAAATGAGATCAACTCAAAAAAAAAAAAAAAAAATATATATATATATATATATATATATATATATTGGATCCAAAGCAAGTTACAAATTGTCAAGCTTTACAAATAGAATCATTTGCAAATTAGACTACAAAATTGGGTAAAAGAATCAATTGCATCTTATGTACTGCCCTGCTTTTTATTGGTAGCAAAATCACTTGCATGTTCGAATTTGGTATTAATGGATCAAGTACAAATCCTTCATCTTGATATTCCAGTATCAGGATAAATGATATGACTTTGATAGGTAAGAATTAAGATAAATAACAATTACACATATCCACATAACTCCAAAAAAAAAAAAATCATTTATTGAAGAACCTCAAAAATGTAAATTTTGCCAAACAAAACATCACATATAATGCATAAGCACATGTCTACATAGCTTTTGAATCATCCAAGTGCAACAACATTAGAAGCAACCTTTAGGCTTTTTCCCTATTTCAAGTGGATCCTAAACAAAGTCATTTCTTCCTTCTCAGATCTTTTCATCATTCTACAACATAAAAATCACAATCAACACGTATACATCTCATAAAATCCATAAGACTTTTTCCTTTTTTTTAGAAAATTTTTCCTTCCCCCTTCTTTTTTTTTTTGAGAAATTCCTTCACCCTTCTTAGTTTGACTACAGAAGTTAAAAATTATAATTTAAAACTAAAAAGTCAAAGTTTACTTCTTTACAGTGTTTGACATAGACTAGATACAAAACCAAGCTTTTAATAAGAGTTCAAGTTAATTTAAAAACACAAACAGGTTGAGTTCAATATGATGAAGCAAGAACCTTTGAGAATGAAACTATACATACTTCAAATAATTGGAAACTTGTCAAAGCACAATCTCAGTCATAATTAGAAAGACTTTTATCATGAATGAGCTCTAAAGTCTAAACTACCAAATAAATTGATTGGCATCATATTAGGATGATAAACTATCATACATTAATCTTTTTTTTTTACTTAAAAAACATTCCATTGACAAACTGAAAGCATTCAAACAAAACTTTCATCAACAGGTTCAGAACTATTGATTCAAAACCTAACGATAATCATTCATGTTGACTTTTAAAAGTTCTACAAAATGACAATGTTACAATAGCAAAAAAAGAAGCAATGTCACCATGATACCTGAAAAAAATGATATAAAAAATGCTAAGCACACTACCAAAGTAATAAAATATAAAGGTAACAGTAATACCTTGCAAATAATCTGTTTGTTTCTTTAAAGCTCCTATAATTCTTGAATAGGAATGGATTTATAAAAAAATATTATATTACTCATTGAAATTTCTTAAAAAGACACAAACAGATTATCCACTATATAAAAAAATCATTAATATGAGCATATATCATATACATTTTTTAAAAAAAAACTAAAAATCTTCAAGACAAAGTAAGCCTAGAGTCATATTTATTTCAATTTTTTTTGGGTCGGTGTCAAATTGCTAACCTTGTTATAAAAGATAGATGAAAAAATAAAATAAAATTGAAGTCATATGGACTTACCCCTCCATGTGCAAGAGCAATGGCCGTGATAGTTGTAGTTGACCACATATATGAGACAAATAACTTTTCATTAAGCAATACCCATCAAGGTTTGCAGCAAATTCAAGAAATTTCGTTCAACATGAAGCAAGAACCATCCAAAATTACAATGATCTTTCATTAAGACCAAGCCATATGTAACTGATAGTAATACCAAAGGCCAGCTAAACATAAAATATAGGAGTACCAAACAAATGAGGGTTCCTTGTTCATGAAAATTGTTCCTTAAGGCTTCCAATTCAAATAAACATTTGGCACTATAAAACAATACTTTTTACCAGTCAAATTACTTTTGACAACCTGATTGAAATATGTGAATAAAATACACAAAAGAGAAAATGAATGAAACACATTTATTTTGCTTTCTAATGATTTACAATCAGAAAATAAAATTGTTGGAAGCAAACCACAATACATGTAAATAGGGAAAATATAAAGAACATAAGAAAAACTATACTTAACATAGAATTGTGCATTTTCATCATAATGCAAATCACCTTATTGAATTGTTTATCAAATCCATTATTTCACTATGTTCGAAGTAAAGACATATATAGTCTCTAAAACATAAAATAGCTCAAATTGCGACAAATCCATAATTTTTTCTTTGTGTCAGATTGCTAACCTTGCTATAAAAGATAGATGAAAAAATATAAAAAAATTGAAGTCATATGGACTTACCCCTCCATGTGCAAGAGCAATGGCCGTGATAGTTACAGTTGACCACATATATGAGACAAATAATTTTCCATTAAGCAATGCCCATCAAGGTTTGCAGCAAATTCAAGAAATTTCGTTCAACATGAATCAAGAACCATCTAAAATTACAGTGATCTTTCATTAAGACCAAGCCATATGTAACTAATAGTAACATAAAAGGCCAGCTAAACATAAAATATAGGAGTACCAAACAAATGAGGGTTCCTTGTTCATGAAAATTGTTTCTTAAGGCTTCCAATTCAAACAAACATTTGGCACTAAAAAACAATACTTTTTACCAGCCAAATTACTTTTGACTACCTGATTGAAATATGTGAATAAAATACACAAAAGATAAAATAAATGAAACACATTTATTTTGCTTTCTAATGATTTACAATCAGAAAATAAAATTGTTGGAAGCAAACCACAATACATGTAAATAGGAAAAATATAAAGAACATAAGAAAAACTATACTTAACATAGAATTGTGCATTTCCATCATAATGTAAATCACCTTATTGAATTGTTTATCAAATCCATTATTTCACTATGTTCGAAGTAAAGACATATATAGTCTCTAAAACATAAAATAGCTCAAATTGCAACAAATCCACTATTTTTTTCTTTTTTGCTTCTAAATTGATGAATCAGAGAGAATATGGTATTATTTGAGTTCAATAGGTTCAATTATAGGCTTCTAAATATTTTCAAGTTATTTTGGATTTGAATTGTAACATGGAACTAATAAAGTAGGGAGGATTGGATTATGTAGTAGACTCTAGCTTCATTATTTTCCTCCAATTTTAATGATATTATGCAAATTCTAAAGTAATTTTAAGGTACAGGATTCAGAGAACTTTGCTTCATATTACATGAATGATATTATAGGTAGGTTATATGGCGATTTCAAAGTAAATTTAGCATTTGATGAATTAAACCTTCATTGCAACAAATCTGACCCTGTCTGGATTTTATTGGTTAATAAACATTCTTTCATCTAAAGAAGAGATTTAATATCAATTCATGTGTGTATGCATGTATTTTTCACAATACTATTCTACATACCTATAAAAACTTGAGATGAAATAATAATTAAACTAAACATAAAACCAAGCTTGACCATAACCCAGAAACTTAAATTAAATCCAAACACAAATAAATGACTCACAAAAACATCAAGGACATGCCAAGGATGCTTGTCTAACAAAAGGACGGGAAATATCATTACTGTCCCAAAAGATGAGCATCAAGTATTGTATAAACCTTAACTTGTATTTTTCATTCAAGCCATCACCTTTTTTTGGGTGCAAAACTCCTTACACAAAAAACACAAAGGGGGAAATAAAGAATTGCTAACTCTGACTTACCGCATCTTGCTCACTCAATTCAGCAACAGATTCTGGCTTCATTCCTATAGCCAAAAGCTCAGCTGGAATTCACTATTAAGTAAAACATCCAGTAACAGCCCAAATAAATCTTATCTATAAAACATAAAACTGAAATTGACCCAAGTATGTTATCAATCCAAAGAATCAAACCCATATATGCCATTTAGACAATCAAATCCAACACAATGGTTACTTTCATACTTTAAAAATAATAACTTTTCCACTAAGCAACCCTTGAACTCACAAACTTGATGCAATTTTCAATCTACACATATAAAAATTCAATCTAAAATCCCAGATGGATTTTCTCGCGGCCAATAATTGAAATTAATAAAACCCATTATAGGCTCCAAACCCATCAATCTGAGCTAATCATTCAAAAGAAACACTCTCAAACGAAACCCTAAATCATATTTAACAACCAAAAATGAAATCCTAAATCATATTTAACAACAAAAAACGAAACCCTAAATTATAGAACAAAATAAAAAACTTACCGGTAATATTTGAGGAGAGAATCTAGTCTGATGGTAAAGTCTCAAAATCAAAAACTTCCTATCACTAAAGGAGTGGGAGGTTGGTGCCCTTGGGCTATAGTTTAGGGGTTTGAGAATTGAGAGAGGCAGAGAGAGCAGAAGAGGCAAAGAACCAAAAATAAAACCCTAAATCATATTTAACAGCCAAAATTATAGAACAAAATAAAAAAAACTTACTGGTAATGTTTGCGGGGAGAATCTGGTTTGATGGTAAAGTCTCAAGATCAAAAACTTTCAACCACTAAAGGAGTGGGAGGCCGACGCCCGTGGACTATAGTTTAGGGGTTTGAGAATTGAGAGAGGCAGAGAGAACGAAAGAGGCAAAGAAGGAGAGGGAGTTTATCGGGTGAGGGTAGTCTATCGAGTTAGCAAGTAAAAAACTTAATAAAATAATTTATTTTTATTTTAAAAAAAATAATTGCTGATGTGAAAAATTGTGAGAGTTTCAAAAGTTTCAGTTTTATATATAGATTTGCATGTAGAATATTCTACACTTGAAATTTTTACAAGGAAATAAGCAGTGCATAAATGTAAAATGTTTTCATTGAAAATATTTATATTTGCACTCCATTTGTTTCAAAGTATAATATTTTATATGTAAAAAGTTTTTAGTAAAACATTATTAGGTATTTGGTGTAACATGTAAATTTTTTCAAATAACCAAAACAGATTGCTTAGCCACTGGAGTTGCCAGTGTTGGAGGTCTGGTGATTGGACTAATGACTCTGGCGACCTATCTATTGGCACTAGTTGCCAAAACGGTGGCTTTGACATGGACACCTACATTGGTTGTCAGAATGGTAGCTTTGTCAACCAAACTACAGGCATCGATCGCCAGAATGGCAGCTTTGACATCTGGACCATTAGCCCCAACAGTTTTAACGGCTTTTTTTGGGGGGGGGGGCACTCTATGTTAAAACATTTTACAACTTTTTACAAAGAATTTTATGGTCAAAGGAAAATATTTTACAAATTTAACCATATTTTATATGCAAAAAAACACTTAAAAATGAGAAAGAATTTTATTTCAAAACAAACCGAGTATTGAAAATATTTTACAGCGAAACAAAAACAAAATGTAAGCAAAAAAAATTTACCATTTTAACTTTTTTTTTTTTTTTGGGGTAAAAAACCATTTTAAATTTTGCATCTTACAACCATGTAATAATTGCATGGTGCACCCAATCTCAGAATCCAAAAATTGATATTTATAACCATATTTTTGTTGAAGTATATAGAGAAATTATTAGGTCATCAGGAGGATTGTTAAAACAATCTTTCTGATTTTTCTAACTAATAAAACGTTGTTATTTATGCAAATATAATATTACTTAACAGTTTTTTATTGGTTAAAAATTTGACTCGCACTTTTTATAAATAATATTATTTAATAAGTCGAGGACTACTTTTTTTTATCTTTTTTTTAGCAAAGATCGAGAGGACCACTTTAGAGTCCTGCAGATGCACCAAATAATTTCTAGTATATACGACCATACGTGAGGGCAGAAAATAACCATTGTATTTGTATCCCAAATTTGGGATCTCTTATCAAAGTTCATTCATTGATTTATGTAAGAGAACGACCCCACAAGGCCTCCGTAGTCTGTTACCCCATCAGTCATTCGCTTTCATTTCACGTGCTAGCGTTGGCCAATAGTGACTACCTATTAAGCTATTTTGGACCCCATATACCCCACCCTTCACCACCAAACTTACACCTCTTGCTGTTCCCCTCATATAATCCCCCCTCCGATCCCTACCTTTTATGATTCGCTTGCAACTCTCTCTCACTCTCCCCGTTGTTAAAGTGTCCTAGCATTTTGATTCTTTTTCTCGTACTAACTCTGTTGCCTCTTTGCGCGAATTTGGTACTATTAGCAATTTTTTTGGCTGCCTCTACTCTCTCTCTCTCTCTCTTCCTCACCCTTGAATGGTTTAGGTCCTCACACTTCCCACTCCCTCAATTACCCACATTTTTAATTCCTTTTCCTCTCTTGACACAACAAAACCATGGAAGAGCTAATAATCTCCCCCTCCTCATCTTCCTCTCTGGTCTCTTTGCCCCAAGAAACCCCACCAACTCTCCAACAAAGGCTCCAATTCATTGTCCAAAGCCAACCAGAGTGGTGGGCTTATGCCATTTTCTGGCAAACCACAAACGCTAGTGACAATGGTCACCACCTCTTCCTGTCTTGGGCTGATGGCCATTTCCAAGGCACCAAAGACACATCACCTAAACTCTCCCACATCAACACCCACTACCCCATTTCAATGCTACACTCCGAGAGAAGAAAATTCATGAGGGACATCCAATCCTCCATCCTCAGCACCACCACCACCACCAACAACGACAACAGTCTTGATCACATGTATATCAACGCCGATGTCACTGACACCGAATGGTTCTACGTCATGTCGCTAACTCGCTCTTTCTCTGTTGGCGATGGTGTGCTCGGCAAAGCCTTTGGTACTAACTCTCTTGTGTGGTTAACTGGTGGCCATGAGCTTCAGTTCTACAATTGTGAGAGAGCCAAAGAAGCTCAAATGCACGGGATTGAGACTTTGGTTTGTATCCCAACTTCTTGTGGGGTTCTTGAACTGGGTTCTCAGGATATAATCAGAGAGAACTGGGGTTTAGTCCAACAAGTCAAGTCCTTTTTTGGGTCAGATCTAATTGGCTTAGTACCTAAGCAAGCAAACCAAAGCTCCCCAAGCCCAATACAGTTTCTTGACCGAAACATTTCTTTCGCTGATATTGGCATAATTGCTGGCATACAAGAAGATGATGATTCTCAAGAAGAGCACAGAAAGGGAGGGGTATTAGAAGGATCAGCAAAGAAAGAATGTGTCAAATTAGGTGGACAATCCTCGTACGTGGACTCAGAGCACTCTGATTCTGATTGTCCACTAATTGCTGTGAACAACATAGAGAAAAGAACTCCCAAGAAGAGAGGAAGAAAGCCAGGTCTGGGGCGTGACACACCATTGAACCATGTGGAGGCAGAGCGCCAGAGAAGAGAGAAGCTGAACCACAGGTTCTATGCTCTACGAGCCGTGGTTCCCAACGTGTCAAGGATGGACAAGGCTTCATTGTTATCTGACGCCGTGTCTTACATCAATGAATTGAAGACCAAGATCGATGAGTTGGAGTCACAGCTCCAAAGAGAGTCCAAGAAGGTGAAGCTAGAAATGACTGATACAATGGACAATCAAAGCACTACCACCTCAGTAGACCAAACCAGGCCTGTTAATACAAACTCTGGGTCAGTTCTTGAAGTTGAGGTCAAGATGGTTGGACCCGATGCCATGATTAGGGTTCAATCGGAGAATGTTAATTACCCAGGAGCTCGTTTAATGGGTGCACTACGTGACCTAGAGTTCCAAGTCCACCATGCCAGTATGTCCTGTGTCAATGAGCTCATGCTTCAGGATGTTGTGGTTAAAGTTCCTGAAGGATTGAGAGCCGAAGAGGCACTCAAATCTGCACTTCTCGGAAGATTAGAGCAGTAATTAATTTAGATCTCAATTGCTACTTTTATCAATAATTATATATATATATATATATATATATATAATATAATATAAATGTGTTAATTTTGTTTTGCATCACAAATTTTATGTAATTAAGGAGGTAATGTTTAACTTAATTTGCTTTTTTTTTTTGTTTATTTATATATATATTTCTTTTTTCTTTTTTCTCCTACTTTGTTGTTGTACTCATAAGCCTTTAATAAAAGTTGGCAATATTCGTAGAAATTAAAGAAGTTGTTGTACATACTGTTTGTGTTGTGTCGATCGTCATGTATGTAAGGACTTTTCATGTTCCCCGTGTTTATGGCACAGTAGATGTAGGAACCACAAAAAAAAAAAAAAAAAAAGAAGTAAAAAAGTAAAAAAGTTAGAGATGACAAAGTAAATAATTTCCATGCACGTTTCTATAGGCAGTGTGTAATAATTGAAGGCAAATAGATGGGGTATGGTTTAGAAGGCATTTGTAACGGTGGGGGACCGGTGTGTTTTTTGTTTTTCTTGGCCGGAAATATCAAAATATGTTTGCTTGTTTTGTGGACGAAATCGAAAGGGTGTGTTTGGGACAAAGGCCAAAGGAATCTAGTACCCCACCACTAATATGCCAACTACTCTATGTTAAAACAACGCACTATAAAAATGTGCCATTTAATTTAAGGTTAATTTTGTGGGGTTAAAGATATGATGTGGGGGGGTGAAAGTTGAAGACCAATTAAATATTTAGCAGAGAAAAATAAATTATAAAATATCAAAAAACACTAAGGTGAAGACAAATATAAGTGGACCATGCACATATATGGATGAAGATAACCTCATTTATTTTACGGCCAAAAATTTAAGAAAACGAGAGGTCTTTTTGCTATATCCACCATATATAAGATAATGTATTCCGTACTCAATAATTTGACTTTGGCACATATACATGTCATCAATCCTTCTAGAACAATGGCATGCTTCATGCTTTTTTTTATTTATCGAGATGAGCTAGGGGACAATTTTTCTCTAAGAATTGTTTCAAAGTTGAAATTTTTAGCATTTAGCTTGATCGGATAGGACTAAAATGGCATATCACACGTTTTGTATTGGAATGAAAGGGTGTTTATTATTATTATTATTAAGGAATTTCATGCATAGACGTTTTTTTTAATCAGTTGGCAGATTCTCCTATACTTTTTTTTCTTTTCTTTTTTTATGGGTTAATCAAACAGTACTTGTAGCTACAATAATGTGGTTTTGCCTTTCTCAAATGACCAGTAATATTCCTTCTTTTTTGTGATTTTGAAATTTAATATTTGACAAGTACGTGAAGCTTTCTATTCTCTTTTGCTTTTATATTCCAACAATTTGATACTTTATCTTGTGAAATAAAAAATATAGATTTAACTTTTAAGACATCCACCTTTCTTAATTATATATTTACCAGATCTAGCAAATTATCTTTGGTTATTGATTATTGTTTACAAAAATGAATCCCCAAGCCAATCAAGAGGAAACATGAAGTAACTATATATAAAGTCTATCTGCCAAACCAAAAGAGAAGAACAAAGTCTGATAGTGGGATATTCTCCAAAAAAAGAAAAGTCTGATAGTGGGTACCAATCTTTCCAAAAAGTCTGTTTAATTATCTCATGTGAAAAGCATCCAATAAAACAAATAATTAAAAATGAATTTTTTTTCCAACAGATCTCTGTCTTAACTTTTCTAGTCTATTATAGTCGTGATTAGCTAATTGAAAGTGATTTACGCACGGGTGTTAGACTGTTTTTTCTTTTTCCCATACTATGAAAGAGAAAATCATCTGAAAACTCAAAACCCGACAAAGAGGATAAACTCTTTGTGGTAAAAAGTTAAAAAAAAAAATTTGAAAAAAAAACCCAAACCCTTGTCTCAATTGCTTTTTTAAGAAATTTTCACTGTGTTTAAATATCATTTATTTGTTAAAAATTAAAAATTTATTATTAAGAACATTAATAATTTTAAATATGTGAATAGTACTATAAAACAATTTTAGATATGTGAATAGTACTATAAAACTAAAATTTATTTAAAATTTTATAAAAAAAATGAGTTTAATAGTACATAAACAGCACCCAAGAAACCTACTAAAAAAAGTGGAACAGAAGATTTGGACTCCTTAAAAAAAAAAAAAAAAATAAAAAAAAAAAAAAAAAAAAAGAAAAAAGAAGAAGAAGAAGAAGAAGAAGAAGAAGAAGAAGAAAGAGGCTAAAAGCCCGGTTTAAACTTTAAACGTAAACGCACGCTTATATTTCTTGGCAGCTAGCCAGAAAAGAAAAACACGTGGTAAAATCCATCTCATAGATTTCTTAAAAGCACCATAAATATAGATTTCTTGAAAGCACCATAAAACACGTGGTATAATATAGTTTTGCATTTAATTATATAATATATAGTCTTTAATCTAGATTGAGTTGCTTCTGCATTAGGGACTCGGACTTGTTGTACTGTAATCGAATCATTTCTTTGTCGTATATAGACTATAGAGTGTGGAAATAGGCTCATGGTCTATTGGAATTTTTGAAAATAGGAAAATTGATTGCCACTTTGTGAATTTACCTCATGCGATTTATTTAGAGTGTAATTTAACACGTGTGGCTGCACGTAAAAAAATACCTACTACTTGGTGTGAAGGAACACTTTGTATATCAAAGACGTCATCAAGTAGCTCATTCTCTCCCATTTTGCATTTTGTATGACTATTTTTTTTTTTAATGACTGAAACTTATCTCACTTGTGTCTCGTGTAATTCATTCTGATTATTCAAGGGGTGTGTAAGAATAGATAGATGGTTCAATTTAACTGGTTCTCGTGTGTCTTTAAATGAAGTTTTTAATTAGCATTAGTGCCATAATTTTGCACTTTGAAATGAACCAATATTGAGTGAAATATATGAATTGTCTATACTTTTACTCATCCCTCCAATCTAGGTTCCAACAACATGTATCATCTTCAAGTATATAAGCTCTGGTGAGGATCCATCCCCTCATATTTGAGCTTCTTAGCATCCAACCCCCTTCGATATGAGCTTCGACCATGTCCATCCCCTCTTATCTAAGTTTTAATAGACTTCTCATCCTTGATTTAAGCTCCAAAGGCCATACTGACTCTATTGACCAAGCCAACTCACCGCAATATATAGCAATCGCAGCATTGATGTTGGATTCTACTACCTTGACTAAAACTAACTAATTTTAATCCTAATACTCATAACTCGGGTATAGTTACATTGGTACACCATCTATTAAGTTCTTCAATTAAATTCAAACACATAACTCGTTTTTATTTTGGCCAAAATACACTATTGGTTCCTAAAATCTTCCAAGTAAGCATTTTTTATTCTTCAAGTTTAAAAAAACCATTATTGATCATTTTATTAACTGCTATTAGTCTTAATGCTTATGTGACTGATGAGTGATGATATGACATTTTTTAAGTGACATGGTAAAAATATTTTAAATCAAAACTCACTTTTATACATAAGCAAACACATGAACTGTTTTAATACCCAATAACATACCCGTTATGAAACGGAATGGGTCTACAAAATCTCTCTCTCTCTCTCAAAATGTCAAAATGAAAAACAAGATGGATACTAGGCCAGGCTAAGGCTAAGGTTGTGGTTGTGGTTGTGGCCTAGTGGTTTGGGTTTGGTGTTAGGTTGGTCCCGAAATTTGAATTATGAAATACGAAGACATGACATTGATCTAGCTATGGATTGGTTTTTCTCGAGATTGACTTGGATTGGGTGAGTTTTTTAAAAGAAGTTTTTAATTTATTTCGATGTCAATGGGGGCTAGTTTAATTCTATAAAACCTTTAGAGAGGTTAATGTAATTAATTTTAACAAAAACATAAAAGAATCAGAGTGGTAATGCCCATTTTTTTGGGACTCTCATTTTAGTTGCTAAATGAATTTTTAAAATGATAAATAGATAATACAATTTTAGAATCTACGCACTTTAAAGTAGCGTTAATAAAAACATACAATCAGAGAGCATTATAATGACTAGAAATTTATGAAATGCATTTTTAATGGGTTATAAATTGGTCTTTTTCTTCAAAAATATATATAAATTTGATAGTTGAGAGTAAGGGATTTAATTCTTGGACATTTTTAATGGAAAATACTAGGAGGTGTTAATTGAGTTACAACACTCTTGGCACAAAATCAGCTTTTAATAAAATTGAATTATTCCTATAGTAAGTCTAAAAATTATCTAATATTTTGAAAATAATATTAGCCTCTCTTGCACCAATGTTCTTATGTTAGGTTAAAGACTAAATTTAATTGGTGATAACTATCGCAGTATAAGATAAATGAGAAGTTTTCGTAAAAATCAATTTGAAATTTTTTTTTCTAACTTATTACATAATGATTTATAAGACTATTTATCGTATTGTTTAAATATATCAAATTAGTCATAACTCATTAAATATATTATACGATTAAAACTATGTGTGAATGGTCTTAATGGTTAGATCCGTTACGTAATGGGTTAAAGAAAAATTCAACAAAACCAATTTAGAGATTTTTTTCTAAGTACAGCAAACTGCAAAGATCACTACTCTCCTCGATGTCTGAATGATTACCCTACCCACCTAAACAAAATGGGGTCAGTGTTCTGATGACAGGATTCACAGTAGTCCAGGTGCATTGCATACATGATGAACATCTTGTTTAATTCGTTTTCTTCTTTAATTTGTTTAATAAATCTGTTCTGTTCTCACAGAATTTACGATTGCTGATTGAAAAAACGAACAAATTGCAATTGATCATTGGCTAGCTATGTAGCACATGTAACATGCTTCGTAGGTCTAAATTGTCACGTGAGTTTGTAGGTTGTGACACGTGGACACCACGTTTGTCCTTTCGATTGGTTATACAAATTGCCTAAGCATGCAAGTTTAGTTACCTAAGATAATTGCGTGCTGGTTGAGAGTTGAGACATAAAACCTGGGCCCAGGGGAAACATACGAAGACAAGTCATGTCAGCTACAAGGTTAACTGAGGATTGTTAGCTGTTTGATTAATACATCTAAGGTAATTCTAACCTACCAACTAATATTATATATATTTAGCAAAAAACAAAACCCTTATAGTATATTCTATATAATATTAGTTTTTTCTTTTTTTCAGGCCACTAATAAGTAATAACCTATTGTAACCTATCAATTATTTAGTCCAAGTGGATGTCCTGACAATAACAAAGCAGGAAATTCATGCTTTAATCTGAGAACCTATTGAGAGTGATATCCAATAAGTAGATAATCCATGTTTATCGAGAAGCCAACCAATGCATTGATGCATTGGCGAAGTTGGGAGCAAATTGTTTATCTTCTTTTGCTTTTCTGTGAATCCACCGTTTGTGGTGGAAAGAATCATAGTTTATGATAAAGCTGATATGTACCGTAACAAATTAGTTAATTCCTAGTTTTAATGCATTATCCATGGTTGACCACAAAAAAAAAAACCTATCAATTGGTGTGCAAACTACACTCACCTAGA